>NW_026734403.1:300000-483613 GCF_949786415.1 Peromyscus eremicus
AGAGCCCCAAGAGCAGGAACATGAATCAGAGACCCAGTCATTCTTACACTCAGGAGTCTCATAAACATACTAGGCTGAAAGCTATAATCTATATAAATGACCTGATGCAGACTCATGTAAGCCATGCTTGCTGCTTCAGTCTCAGTGGGTTCATATGTGCCTTGCTTAGTTGATTCAGAGGGCCTTGTTCTCCATCCCCTCTAGCTCTTATACAATTTCTGCCTCCTCTGTGGTGGGATTCCCTGAGCTCACAGAGGAGAGATTTGATGGAGACATTCCATTTGGACTCTTTCTCTGCATGTCTGACTGTGGGTCTCTGCATCTGTTCTCATCTGCTACAGAAGGAAGCTTCTCTGATGATGACTAGACAGGCACTGATCTATGAGTGTAGCAGATTATCATTAGGAGCCATTTTATTGGTACTTTTTTAGGCCAGTAGCATTGGGTTTCACCCTAGGTCTCTCGGGTATATAGCTTCTGGCTGTTGGTTATGCAAGCAGTGTCATGTATGGGTTCTGTCCTGTGGAGTGGGCCTTAAGTCAAATCAGACATTGGTTGACTACTCCTACAAGGTCTGTGCCGCCATTACCCTAACATAACAAAGGCACTCAAGTTTATAAATGAAACATTTAGAGATTGAATCTCATATTGACCTTCACACACTGATAGTGGGAGACTTCAACACCCCACTCTCACCAGTGGACAGATCATCTAGACAAAAACTCAACAGAGAAATGCCAGAGCTAACTGATGTTATAAATCAAATGGACCTAACAGATATTTACAGAACATTTCACCCAAAAACAAAAGAATATACTTTCTTCTCTGCACTTCTTGGAACTTTATTCAAAATTGACCACATACTCAGACACAAAGCAAGTATCAACAGCTACAAGAAAGTTGAAATAACTCCCTGCATTTTATCTGACCACCATGCATTCTTTCCCTTCCTGCCATGTGGCTGCTTATCTTCCCTGTGGCTGACGTCCATGCCCAACTCAGATAATGTGGTTCTACATCTCCCTCTTAGTCTTCCAGCTGTAAATCTATATTTTAAAAAAAAGCTTCTCTCTAAAACTCAAAAAAAAATATGCAACAGTGAGAAGTGTGTACTATTCTCACCTTTGTGTGCATGAATGTGTACTTCTATGTGTGTTTGTGTGCATGCATGTGTTTGGCCTTACAGTTCATAGAACACCTTTAGTATAATGTATACTGCAAATGTGTTGTTACAGTCTCACTACCACCACATTAAATCTCCATAATATATATGTTTAACCCTCTAAAGAACACACATATACATGCACGTGTGCAATGACATGTAGGTTGTTTCCACTTTCTGGCTATTATGAAAAAAGCTGCTATGAACATACTTGAGCAAGTGTCCTTGAGGTATGATTCAGCATCTTTTGGGTATATGCTCAGGAGTGGTATAGCTGGATCTTGAGGTATATCGATTCCCAATTTTCTGAGAAACCACCATATTGATTTCCAAAGTGGTTGTACAAATTTGCACTCCTACCAGCAATGGAAGAATGTTCCCCTTGTTCCACATCCTCTCCATCATGAGCTGTCACTTGTGTTTTTTATCTTAGCCATTCTGACAGGTATAAACGGTAATCTCAGAGTTGTTTGGATTTGCATTTCACTGATGAATAAGGATGTTGAATATTTCTTTAAGTGCTTCTCGGTCATTTGAAATGCCTCTGTTGAGAATTCTCTGTTTAGATTTGTACTCCATTTTTAATTTGATTTTTTTATGTCTAGTTTCTTTAATTCTTTATGTATATTGGAAATTAGACCTCTATCAGATATGAAGTTGGTGAAAATCTTTTCTCATCCTGTAGGCTTCCATTTTGTCCTATTGACAGTGCCCTTTGCCTTACAGAAGCTTTTCAGTTTCAAGAGGTCCCATTTATTAATTGTCTATCCTAATACCTATGCTATTCAGGAAGTTGTCCTCTGCCAATGCATTCAAGGCTACTTCTCATTTTCTCTTCTATCAGGAGTCAGTGTATCTCATTTTATGTTGAGGTCTTTTATCCACTTGGACTTGACTTTTGTGTAGGGTGTTAGATATGGATATATTTGCATTCTTCTACTTGCTATTTCTTGAAGATACTTCATTTTTTCCCATTGTGTAATTCTGGTTCTTAATAAAAAACCAGGTGTCCATAGGTGTGTGGATTTACATCTGGGTCTTCAATTTGGTTTTATTGACCTACCTGTCTGTTTTTATGTCAATACCATGTTGTTTTTATTACTATAGCTCTGTAGTAGAGCTTGAAATCAGGGATGATGAAACCTCTGGAAGTTCTCTTATTGTACAGGATTGTCTTAGCTATCTTAGCTTTTTTGTTTTCCATATGAGGTTGAGTATTGTTCTTCAAAGTCTGTAAAGATTGTGTTGGGATTTTAATGGAGATTGCATTGAATCTGCAGATTGCTTTTGATAAGATGGACATTTTTACCATGTTATTCCTACTGATCCATGAACATGGGGGATCTTTCCATATTCTGATATCTTCTCTAATTTCTTTCTTCAAAGACTTGAAGTTCTTGTCATACAGCTTTTCCACTTGCTTGGTTAGAGTTATCACAAAATATTTTGTATTATTTGTGGCTATTGTGAAGGGTGTTGTTTCCCAGATTTCTTTCTCAGCCGATTTATCCTTTGTATATAAGATGGCAATTGATTTTTTAGTTAATCTTGTATCGAGCTACTTCGCTGAAGGAGGTGTAGGAGTTCCCTGGTATTATTTTTGGAGTACTACCATATCATCCACAAATAATGATAGTTTGACTTCCTCATTTCCAATGTATATCCCCTTGATCTCCTTTACTTGTCTTTTTGCTGTAGCTAGAACTTCAAGTACTATATTGAATAGATATGGAGAGAGTGGACAACCTTGTTTTGTTCCTGATTTTAGTAGAATTTCTTTCCATTTAAGTTGATATTGGCTATAGGCTTGCTGTAAATTGCCTTTATTATGTTTAGGTATGTCCCTGTATCCCTGAACTCTCCAAAACATTTATCATGAAGAGATGTTGGATTTTTGTCAGTATCTAATGAGATGATCATGTGATTTTTTTTTCTTTCAGTTTCCTTATGTGGTGGATTATATTTACTGATTTTCTTATATTGAACCATCTCTGAATCTCTGGGATGAAGCCTACTTGATCGTGGTGGATGATCTTTTTGAAGTGTTCTTGAATTTAGTTTGCAGTATTTTATTGACTATTTTGTAACAGTGTTCATGAGGGAAATTGATCTATAATTCTCTTTGTTGATTTTTTGTGTGTTTTGGGTATCAGGATGGTTGTGGCTTCATAAAATGAATTTGGCAATGTGCCATCTGTTTCTAGTTTGTGAAATAATTTCAGGAGTATTGGGATTAGCTCCTGTTTGAAAGACTGGTAGAATTCTGCATTGAAACCACCTGGCCCTGGACTTTTTTGGTTGGGGGACTTTTTTATTTCAAGAGAGGGTTTTTTGTATAACAGTTATGGCTATCCTGGAACTCACTTTGCAGACTATGCTGGCCTCGAACTCACAGAGACCTACCTGCCTCTGCCTCCTGAGTGCTGGGATTAAAGACATATGCCACCACACATGGCATAGTTGGTAGACTTTTAAAAGATGCTTCTATTTCCTTAGGGACTATATGACTGGTTCAGTTGTTGATTTGATCTTGATTTAACTTTGGTAAATGGTATCAATCAAGAAAATTGTTTATTTCTCTTAGATTTTCAAATTTTTGGAGGTCAATGTTTTTAAATGTGACCTAAAGATTCTTTGGATTTCCTCTGTGTCTGTTGTTATGTCCCTTTTTGTTTCTGATTTTGTTAATTTGGATATTCTCTCTCTGTCTTCTAGTTAGTTTTGATAAGGGTTTGTCTATCTTGTTTACTTTCTCCAAGAAGCAACTCTTTGTTTCTTCGATTCTTTGCATTGTTCTCTTTGTGTCTATTTTCTTGATTTCAGCCTCAGTTTGATTATTTCCTGCTGTCTACTCCTCTTCAGTGTGCTTGCTTCCTTTTGTTCTAGAGCTCTCAGATGTGCTGTCATGTTGCTAGTATGTGATCGTTCCAAAGTCTTCATGAAGTCACTTAGTGTAGCTAGAAGATTTCCTGTGTCCTAGCCTGCCGATGGTCAGGACAAATCTCCCTCACCTGCCAGTCCCGCAGCCGCTCAGACCCATGTAAATACACACACAGGCTACTATTATTCACAAACTGTATGGCCATTAGCTCAAGCTTATTACTGACTAGCTCTTACATTTAAATTAACCCATAATTCTTATTGATGTTTAGCCATGTGGCTAGGTACTTTTACTCAGTTTTGCCTTCACATCTTGCTCCCTCTGTGTCTGGCTGGCAACTCCTGACTCAGCCCTTCCTCTTCCCAGAATTCTCCTTGTCTGTTTATCCCGCCTATACTTCCTGCCTGGCTACTGGCCAATCAGAGTTTTATTTATCAACCAATCAGTGTGACACATTCACAGAATACAGAGCGATATCCATAGCACTTCCCCTTTTCTTTTTCTTCAAAAGGGAAGGTTTTAACTTTAACATAGTAAAATTACATATAACAAAACAAAATGTGATATTCACAGCAACTTAGTATTGTAAACTTTCCTCTTAGTACTGCTTTCATTGTGTCCCATAAGTTTGAGTATGTTGTGCATTCATTTTCATTGAATTCTAGGAAATCATTAATTTCTCTCTTTATTTCTGCCTTGACCCAGTGGTCATTCAGCAGAGAGTTGTTCAGTTTCCATGACTTTGTAGGCTTTCTGTTGTTTCTGTTGTTGTTGTTGAAATCCAGCTTTTAATCCATGGTGGTCTGATAAGATACATGTGATTATTTCAATTTCCTTGTATCTGATGAGGCTTTCTCTGTGACCAGCTATGTGGTCAGTTTTGTAGAATGTTCCATGAAGTGCTGAGAAGAAGTTATCAATATTTCCATTTTAAAATGCATGCCTGTGTAGCAGGGGTAGTACATGAGGGTAGGTAGTATTACCACATCAGTATTTCTTTCACTTATTTCTTTTCCGTGGCAACAGTGGCTCACTGTGGCCCTCATGCTTCCCTCCTGGTAAACCTCTACTCACCTGTAATGGAAGCAATATTTGACACCACTGAGAATGTGTACTTTTAAATAGTTAATCCCTTCATTCTTTCCAGGTTCCTTTCTTATGTTATGTATACCATTTTTAAGACAATAAAAATCATGTACAGTTATATGAAACTACATCTGCACTCACCAAATAAAGTAGAGAATTAAAATATGTGAATAAGTTTGGAATGTTTCAGTCAGAGATCGAGATACTTTAGCTTGGGATGTTTAAATAATTGCTGCATACTCCACTCCTTTGTGTATATATAGTAAAAGAGGAAAAATATCCTTTGAAATGTTCATATTTTCCTCTTGTGTCAACATGGATATGTCATAATATTTTTTTGTTTTATGGGGCTCATTTCCAGTTAATGCAGAATTTTAAAGTGAAGATAATCACAATAATTAAGGAGTAAATGTGTAAATGAGAGCCGATTTGAGTTATTTAATTAACATAGATTCATGGAAATTTGGCAACTAGAGAATTAAAATATGGATTTTAATTTTATATGTCTCTGCTTTTCAGTCCTCCTAAATTATCACCACATAAAGGGCAATATCAGAGGATTAGCAATGTATAAAAAATGAACCAGCTATTCCCATGGCCTATGTAGCCTAATGCTATCACATTGAGAAGATCTTAGAGATTCTTCTCATGAATCTTTTCTGTGTAGGGGAAGTGAGAAGATGAAGAAGAATAGCCCTCTTCCCCAAATACTTGCCCCATAGTGTTATTAATCTTCTCAGTATAGACCAAGCCCTCTGGAGTGAAAAGGAACTTGGGGACTCTTGACAGGGAATAGGAAGAGGGTAGCCACCACAAGTTAATCAATTTATTTATCTGAACCAAAGTTAAAATCCAAGTACACAAATCTAAATAACAGTAAGTAAATTTAACTTCCAATCCAGCTGAATGAAGCAGGCTCCTACCAACCTTTCTCTTAACATATCTTTGACAGGTATTCTTCTGATTCACCTTCTGACCCTCACAGCTCAGATGGGATTCATTTGAGACAGGCCTAAATTATTTCTGTGTACTTCCACAGTGGTCTTCCTATGCATTGCTTTCACTATGTTCTTTCCTGCTCTCTGCTCTGTACATGTGGAGAGATCCAGCAATACTTGCTTAACGGTTAAATGAAGCAGCTTGCCTGTATTATAAAGCTGACAGGATAATGTGAAGATGATATTGAGAGAGCCCTTTTCTGATGTTAGCCTTGCTTTCCCTAAATGTGATAAAAAAAAACAAAGTAGAAGAGCTGGAAATAGGAAGCAATGAGATAGATTGGACATTGACTCAAAGTGACAGGAGTTCATCTTGGTAAAAGTGTCTCATGTTGGAAATACAAATGGAGGACTCACTATGGAGGTCGAGAGTGGGAGAGTCCTTGGGGATGCTTTGAGGGTTAAGTGAAGGGAAGTGGTGAAAGATGGCCAGGGAAGGTTTGCAGAGGCAGGGAAAGAGGGCTGAGGTAGATGGAGAACCTGCCAGGGGAAACAACAACCAGCAGAAGAGATTCCACAACAGCCCTGGAGGAGAACGTCACGGAAGATTTTTCTGACCGAGTCTTGGCGAGGCAGTTGGGCCAAATGCGTTACCGTAGCCATGGGAAAACATGTTCCACAACAAAGCTCACCCTCTTCAAAAAAGTATTGGGAAAGAAAGGGAGTTAAGACAGTAATAGAAGATAAGTCAGAGACCCACCAAAGAGATCTAAGGAAGCAATACCCAGGGTATAGAAACTAAATAGAAATGGCTTCCAGAAAGACTTAGCTGGGGAACAGGAAACGAGGTAACAGAGAGTCTTGAATTACTTTCTATTGCTATGAAGAGACTCCATGACCAAGGCTACTTATGAAAAAAAGCATTTAACTGGGGGCTTGCTTAAAGTTTCAGAGGGTGAGACTATAACCTCATGGCAGGGAGTATGGCAGCAGGCCAGCAGGCGTGATGCTGGAGCAGGAGCTGGGATGCACAGCGAGAGAGAGAGAGAGAGAGAGAGAGAGAGAGAGAGAGAGAGAGAGAGAGAGAGAGAGAGAGGGGCTGTGTTTGGTCAAAGGTTACCACAAGTAAGCTTTTCCACCTCTTCCACAGCTCCTAATTATTTCCAAAACAGTCCACTGGTGAGGGACCAAGCATTCAGATATATGAGTCTATGAGGGTCATTCACACTCAGCCCAACACATTGGCCAGTAGTTAAATGAGATCAGCAATAAATGAAAACAGGGGATTTGAATTCATAAGTCTTGCTTTCCATTTTCATCTTGTGTTTAGTTGTAAACAGAAAGCATTTCTCTATATTCTTTGTTAGCATTTTGATTTGTCTATTTAAAATATTTTACTGTCCACAGTCCTCACCATAAGGCAAGCCTGTGTTCTGTCCTGCTGTAAGTCCTTCCCTCCATCCCCATGGGCAGCCTTGTCTTTGCATTGAAATGATGCATGCCTACAACTCTCCTGCGGTTTGTATAGACTGTATCTGGCAAATATTTTTGCTGAAGTCACACTTGACATATTTTTCGTACTACTTTCATTAGTTTCTGTTCTTCAGTGACTTTGGACTTTTCTTCCTCTTTATCCTTTTCTCTCGTTGATTGGCACTTTGGATCATCCTTTTCCTTCTCCTTCCTTGGCATCCCATCATGCTTTCACCAGATGCTTTTTGTCAGTTTGAACCACAAAATTCTCACTCCTTTTCTATGGGTCTTTGAAACTGTTAGACTGGAGCAGGAAGATGATCCCGTGGTTGAAGACACTTGCCATCAGGCCCGATGATCTGAATTCAATCCCAGTAACTCACGAGGGAGGAGAGAAACGACTCCCACAGGCTATCTTCTGACATCCATACGTGCAACATAGCATGTATGCTACTCTCCCATAGACACAAAATAAGTCAATATGGAAAGCTATTTAAGTGGTTTAGCTGTTGTATTTCATTGATAAATAGAAATATAGAGGCAATTTAATATTCACTTAAATACTTTGTCTTAGATTACTGTCCCCTTAAACATGCCTTACATTTCATGTATATAATTCAACGTGCATCGATGACTTTTCTTTGTCTAAACTCAAGTGAGATCCTCACATATTTATCATTTGGTTACCTACGTGATGAAGATATACACACTTGGGGATGAGCCTTTTGCAGAGAGTGCCTGTGAAACTCCCAGGAAGGTTGTATCTCTTTAGTTAAGGTCTCATTTTTCTTATAGACGAAATAGGAATAAGAGTATGTATCTCACAGAACCATTTATAGAATTAATAACATACACATATATTTTACACAATAATCTAGGCCATAGGAATACTCAAAATAATTGCTATTAATATTTAAAATTTTATGAAGGTGATAGTTTTTCTTGGTGCTTCTATGTATCTTGTGATAGCTTCTGTCCCAAATTACCTTTTCAAGGATAATTGCCTAGCAAACAGCCTTGTAAGATAGAGGGAGTGACTTCCTCAGGGTAGAAAGCAAATTTGTTTCTCTAATAGGATAATTGAAATAACAGTCCCCTTCAGGAAAAGGTGGGGCTGGGCTGCTGGGGAAACAATGTGCTTTTTCACTTCCAGCGAAACAGGTGCATTTCCTTCACCATCTCTCCTGTGTGTCTTGCTTTCCAGAGTTACCTGACCAACTTCTAACTTCTGGCTCTGCACTACTGCAGCAGCAAGTGCCTCCTTCTACATTGAAGCTCTTTAGCTGCTACTCAAATGGTGTGCACAGCATCAACCCTTGGCCACCCTGCAGAGGCCCTGTGGGATTAGAGATGTAAATGTGAGGCTCCTGTTGCTCACAGTGCCAATAAGCAATGTATATTATAAAACTCTGATACAGTCATTTTGTAAGGCATTGTTCTCAGTCTGGACATTAAACACTCTTATAATTCTGATTGTGAGTGATATATAACTAAGACAAGAATTTTCTTTTTTTTGTTTTTTTTTTTTTGTTTGTTTTGTTTTGTTTTTCTAGACAGGGTTTCTCTGTGTAGCTTTGCGCCTTTCCTGGAACTCACTTGGTAGTCCAGGCTGGCCTCGAACTCACAGAGATCCGCCTGGCTCTGCCTCCCGAGTGCTGGGATTAAAGGCATGCGCCACCACCGCCCAGCAAGACAAGAATTTTCAATTTGACTTTGAAGAATTAGTTTTTATCCAACTATTTGTCCAGATATGAATAATATATATTGTATAAATCTTTACTATAGAATAATTATCATAAAGCATCATAAAGACATTCAAATCTCACATGTTTTAGTATAAACAACAATTATTTAATAAAGCACATAATTAACTAGTAAAAGTATTAATGCAAAATAATATTGTAAATTTATTTATATAACATTCAATCTTTCATGTGACTTCTTAGGGTTTATTCTGATATGGACATATAGTTTAAAAAGGCACCAATTCTTGTCTGGGTGTGCACAAGATATCTAGTCACATCTCAGAACCTGGTTAAGGACATGCTTATAAGAAAATGTGATCCAGCAGTAAAAGAGAATGATAAATGTGTCATGTGGGTCAAATGTGAGCAGATGACATCAGTGCTGAATATGTTTGCAAACTAAGAATAAAATGAGACAAAATGGGAAGATAAAAAAAAAGTGAGTTGATGTAGACTCAATACACAAAATAAAGGAGTTAGATTTTGCTTTGATCCTCCAAGGAAAAGATGTGATGGAAGGGAAAACAGAATGCCCAGTGTGCTGTAAGAGTGAAGGATGAGAGAAGTCAAGCCTGGGGTAGACTAGGATTCCTTGAGCAGACCACTAGCCATGTGACAGATGAACTAGCCATGAGAAAAGTTTAATTCAGAAGCCAACAAATGACTTAGGAGTGGGGGAACTAAGAGCCTTATTCTTCTAAATGAAAAAATTAGTACAAAATGGAAAAGTATTAAAGAGAAAGAGAAATATAAAGGATCTAGTAAGCCAAAATTCCTCCGATATGGAAAGAAGATTTATGTTTGCCATGGTATGAAGCAGAGCTTTCTCATGATTTTAGACCACAGGGGCCACTGTCTGTGGCAAAGACGAAGTCACGCCTTTGTTAAATGAACACACGTGACTGTGCACACAGTGGTTTTAAACCGTACAGTACTTTGATGTTCAGTCATGCTATCAGGCATATCTGGGCAGAAGAACAGACAATATAAAAAAAATCCACAAAGACCAGAGAGAATGGAAGCCAGAAATTCAAATTTTATAGTTCATTGTCAATATTACTTCCTGTCCTTTTTCTAGGTGAGAATAGACAAGAAGATACATTGATAAAAATGCCTCAGTTTGGGAGACACGGCCAAAATCTAAAACATGACCCTGTTTAAAATCATCAAAGTGTCAGGCATTTTTTCACTTGTACATTCCGTCTATATTTATTATTCTGTTAGATAAAGCCTCTTGTCATTAAACTCCAGGCAAAGCTGTTAACAAGGAAATTCAAATCTGTACCTAGGCTTAATTTTTTAATACTGTTTCCTCTTTGATCTCTGCATCTCTGAATGTAATTACGGGTCTGGTTTGATGCCCTGCCACTGTATCTCTGCTTCCATCGCTCTCTCTGTGTTTTGTTTTTAAAGAGGAAGTTTTTTGAGTCTAACGCAGGCTTATTTTTAGTTAGTTCATTGAAAGGCGCCACCTTCTACTTCCTGTTGCTTCTTGGGTCCTTTTAGTCTTTGTCTCATGAAGGAGCACAGTTGCCATCTCTACACTCTGAAAATGTAGCTTGCAGAATGAGTTTCCTAGGCATGGGATTCTCAAAAGTGCCAGATATAAGAATGACTCTAAAGCCGTTTGATGAGTTCTCTGTTACATCTCCTCGTTTTCTTCCTTCCCAAAGAGAGTTTTGATTTTTCGCTTAGAACATGCTTATCAGCTTAACGCTCTGCAGCATCATTATGTTGTGAAGATTTGCTTCTGCGGCGGCGAGTGCCAGAGCCTTGAGTGAAGCGCTTGCTAATCATGTTGCACTAAGCAAATAAAAGTCAGAACCGACCTAATCTTGCTTGCCTAATATCAGTTTCTGCAGACTTCAAGTGTAATGTTCTAATCACTGACGCAAAACAGCCAATTAATTTGCTTTCCCTATGTGTTTTTAGTGGCCAAGATGCATAGGGGAGCAGTCGGTTCGGCCATCATCACGCTCCACAAAGATGGGAAATGTTCCCTTTGAGCTTCCAATCATTAGGCCAGCTGAAGTGAAGAAAAACCCATTGACAAGTGAGAATGGCAATAATTTATTTTCTATTGATGGGTTGTGACAAATCATGTCGAAGCAGTGGCTGCATACTGTGGGGCTCTGCTAAAGAAGACTGTGATGGGCAAAGATGAAACCCTTCACAGCTCATTTAGTCCAAATGTAGCCACCTGGGTGGTGAATCGGTTCAACATACCAGCCCAGGCATTCCAGCACAAAATTAGATCACTAACAGGCAGGCCATACAGAGGTTCCTGGAAGGCATTAATCAACAGGGCTGAGCTGTCAAAATGCAGACTTTGAAATTAAGAAACACCAAACGGATGGAAATGTGGCAATGCTGTCAAAAAAATCAAAAATGTGATTCCTACGGCAGGATTCTAGGCACCGTGAAGAAGCTTAGAAGAAAAATGAGTCATAAAGGGGTAAAGAGAGACATTCCCTTCATGAAAATGTTCCTAAGGTTTTTATACATTTAATTATTATAAGCAGCATGATGTATGTGAACATGAACACACCCCTTTTCAAGTCCATTCTGATAGCTCAGATTACATCCAACCTCTCCTTAGTACCCCATAGCATAGTTCATCTCTTATTTAAATTTCCCTTATACCCAGACCTGCCAATGTGCGGAACATTTGGTATCTCAGCTGCCTCTGAATACCAACACTTCAAATCACAGAATTCTTGGGCTTGCACAAACTATTTTCTTAGCACTGTTTTTAGTAGAACAGAGATTTCTTGAATTTGGTATTCTGAACCTGTTTGCATGGGTCTGTTTGTGTGCCTGTGTGTGTTTCTGGGGTTAAATTTTTATCAGCATAACATTATGGGTTTATTATCTGTGTCCATATTATAAAAAGTATCTAATGCCATAAATGAATCCACATATCCAGAGCTTCTAAAGATAAACAAAATTTTGTTAAGTAAAAGAATGCAAACATTTTACTACTTAAAAAATAAAGTCTAAATCCTAAAGATTGTTTTCTTTTCTAAGAACCTCATTTGCGTGTGTCTTAAAGGGTGACCTGTGGATCACATATCAGAAGAATCTAGAATACTCATTGAAAACACTTTAGATCTACTGTAGACAAATCTCTGAGCTAGACCTGAGAACTAGAAGACTGGAAATCTGTGACCATGATACTTAAAGACTATTTTTTTTTAACTTTTAGCAATAAGCTCTAGACCATTTTGAACTTCAAATGCTTGTTTATTTCCACTATGTCAAACATAACTCCTCTCAGGCAAGCCATCCCCAGCTTTCACAAAACTGATATATTCACAGTTCTGTGCATTTAATCGTGCAGTCCTCTTCCTGTAGAATACTTCCCTAACCCCCAAGCCACACCCAGCTTTCCCAGCCTCTGAGAGTCAGCTCGGATGCTCACTCCTGTGTAACTGTCAGCTGACTATGACTGCTCTGGCCTCTGTGTCTGGGCTTGTATCTGTATCTTTCCCGGCATCACCACCCCCCTTTCTAGGCAGTTACCTTTCTATACGCTTTATCTCAGATGCCAGGCTTTTCCCTCCTCCAGGCTCATGGTTCACATGCTCTTTAATACCTCATTACACCCACCTTGTCGCCTTGTACTGTGCACAGTAAATGTTTGTAGAATTGAACTGCTGAATAATAGATGTCAGTTCATTAACATCTAAGCTTTATACTTTCAAGTCATTCATGGAAGTAAGTGTTCTTTACTACGTGCTCAGAGTTCTCATTAAAATCTTGTAGTAAGTCTTATTGTGAGCAGTGTGTGTGTGTGTGTGTGTGTGTGTGTGTGTGTGTGTGTGTGTGTGGTGTATGTATGTGTATGGTGTATGGGTATATAAGTGTGTGTGTATATGTGTGTTTTTGTGTGAGTGTGTATGTATGTATGTGTGTGTAGTGTATGTATGTATATGTGTGTGGTGTGTGTATGTGTGTGTGTGGTGTGTGTATGTGTATGGTGTATGGGTGTACAAATGTGTGTGTATATGTGTGTGTGTGTATGTGTGTGAGTGTGTATGTATGTATGTGTGTAGTGTGTGTGTGTGTATATGTGTGTGGTGTGTGTATGTGTATGGTGTAGATGTATGCATGTGTGGACAAGTGTGTGTGTATGTGTCTGTATGTGAGTGTGTGTGTTGTGTGTCTGAGTGTGTATATGTATATGTGTGTATTTGTGTTTGTGTGTTTTATGATTGTGTGTGCATGTATGTACGTGTGTGTGTGGGCTGTTATTTTACTTCTTTGTTTTACTTATCTGTAGTTTGTCTTTGCAATTTTGTTTTGCCTTATATTTCTTGTTAGCCTTACAGATATGTTCTCTGAGAGAATGTTAATATTTTAAGTCCTTGGCTGATACACATTTATAAAATGAATTAATTGTGTTGGAAAAAATAAAGTATAAGCTACTACCATAGCCTATTTATTTTGTAAATATTTCACTTATTAATGATAACAGAAAAGTAAGAATTATATGCCTTTACACATTTGAGGGTTTAGTGTGGTGTTTCAGTGGCTATAATTATACCAGATATGACTAATATGACAGATCATAATAGCATAAAGCATAGGAACCATTGTTTGAAAAACAAAATTGGCCTGATTGTGAGCAAAGAAATGTGTTACTTGGCTCCTCTATTGTCAAGAAGTATAAGAAAGTTTAGAAGAGGTAACAGGCAAATGTCCTCAGTCTCACATGGTGCTGCTTTCTTTGTGTTAATGCTGTGGGCTTTGACAACACAGGAATGTGTGAAAGAGTGTTTACAGAGCATGTGAGGAAGACAAACAGCCAGGCTTGCTCCAGTCCATTCCATCTCAAGGAGCAAGAGAGGAGGTGATACTCACTTGAGTGCTGAGGACTATCCACGCAGAGTAGGACCTGAGCCTCAGGCTGTGCAGGACAGTTCCGGAGGTCTGGGGAAGTATCCTTCTAGTTTAAGGCAGTCTTCTCACACCTCAGCTCGTTGAGGACTGATGTGAAAAGAGCTTTCTGGGGAGCACACACTTCACAAATGTCTGTCTCCGTTTAGTGGGTATCTCAGTGGGTTTTGCTCTGAAACAGTTGATAATTAGAATAGAGTATGTTACTTCATTTTCATTTATATTACATTTTTGGTCATGGGTACCCAGGGAACTCCTAGGTATAAGTAAAACCTAATTAGAGGAAAAGAACATTGCTGTCTTGATTTCCAAATTGGAGAGTAAAACAATAACAATTCCTGATATAGCAACATGACATCATTTCCAAATAAATAACTGACTTGGAAGAGAGCGCTCCCCTTCTGCAAGCACCCTCCCAGACAGCAGTGAAGTGCTTTCTGTAGATCCAGTTTGGTCCTCTGCCATTCCTTCTACTGTGGAGGTGTATCATCCCCAAAGCCACTTTCATAAATTTGTGGCACTAGAGGACAGAGATTAGTACAAAAACAGTTGATGTAGAGTGAGAAGACTTTACGGGAGAACAAAAGGAGTGTGGCAGGACAGAGGAAGAGATGAGAAGAAGCCATGGTGTGAGTGTGGGAGGGCTTTGAAATAGGAGAAATACTTGGGCACTGGACTAAAGGTTCACAAAACTGACTTCATGCTATTTATGATACAAAAATCAGAATAATTCTTCAAGGAGATATCCAAGAAGGATTCTTTTTTTATAATTTAATTTAACTTTACATATCAGCCACGGATTCCCCTGTCCTCCCTCCTCCTGCCTCCCCTCCTCTCAACCCACCTCCCATTCCCATCTCCTCCAGAGCAAGGACTCCCCTGGGGATTCAGCTCAACCTGGTAGATTCAGTCCAGGCAGGTCTAGTCCCCTTCTCCCAGGCTGAGCAAAGTGTCCCTGCATAGGCTCCAGGCTCCAAACAGCAGAAGGATTCTTTGATAGCACTGGAAAACACAAATAAGCAGAAACTAACCTGTCCTTTAGAATGCATTCTACCCATTCTGTCAGCAGAAATGAATCAACTCTGACCTACCCATAATACCTGAAAGATGAAAGGAGTATAATCAAAGCCAGGTGAAAAACAGCAATTAAAAAGAACGTGTGGAAATTGGGAGTGTTGAAGGAATAGTTCTCCAGGGCTGCAAAGGGCATAGAAAGCAAGACTGCAGAAATGATAAAAATTAGCTCAAAGAGACCCAGAGTAAGTGAGATGGCCCAGGGCCATCAAGCCTTACAACCTGAGTTCAGTCCCCAGTCTCTGAGACCCACATGGTCAAACTTTCACATATTATCCTCCGACCACATACTTGTTGTGGCCTGTGCACAGGTGTGCATACATACATGTGCATGCATCTACACACACACATACACACATACACACACACTAAGTAAAAATAAATGTTAAAAGGAACACAGAGGAAGGATCCAGAATAAAAACCAAACTGGAAAAAAACAGGGAAGAAGTTAAAGGGAAGTGAGAAATCATTACAGACACAATAGGTCCATTGATGGCAATAAAGTTTAGAATATACACTCCTAAAAACAATGTCATGGAAGGTGCGACTGAGAGATACAAACTCTGGGACCTGGCTCAGGTGATAAGGCGTTTCCAGCACAAGCACGAGGACCTGAGTCGGATCCCTATACACATGTAAAAAGCTGGGTATAGTAATGGAAACTCACAATCCCAGGACTGGGGAGGCTTAGAAAGAAAGACACCTGGGGAGTGTTTGTTAACTATTCTATCCAAGTTAGTGAGTTCTGAGTTCAGTGAAAGACCCTGTCACAGAAGAGAAATGTGAAGAGCTACAGAGGAAGACACCCAACATTGACTTCTGACCTCCACATGCACATACAATTGCATACACCACACACATGTGTGCACATGCACACATACACATACACACATAGGCACACAACATAGAAGAGAAATCTTATAAAGCATTTCACCAAAAAAAAATTATGCAATAAATGTTATAGAGGTGATGGGTATGGCAGAAAGATACAAAATTAGTGTTCTGAAGAAAGAATAGAACAAAAATCAGACATTTTTTAAAAGTCCCTGAGAATAGTATGAGCTATATAGCTTAGGAAAACTATAAAAAAAATAATTTACACCAAGACAGATGTTAATACAGCTTTGAGGATGGAACTATTTGACATTCTAGCTGAGATAGCAAAAAATAAAAAAGGGAAAGGATGAAGGTGTGCCTTAAGCTTTTACAAAGTGACGTCTAATGCCGTAGAGCAATGTTCTTGGAATATGGATTTTAAGCATAAAAAATCATAATGTAAAGATAGCATTATCAAACAAATGAAGGCTTAAGAATTATCAACAATACCATTAGCAAGTGAAGAATCAAAATAAAATAGTATGTAGATTCATGTGAGATAAAAAAAATCCTGGTTAAGTATTATAAAGCCCTAGAGTGTAAGAATAAACCCACATGTGCATGCACACACAAACCTATCAACTGCTGAAGGGTAAAGCTACAGGGACATAGTAAGAAGGACCATTGATGTGCTAGCACATCTTTGACAACTGGCTTTTAAAAGATACCCCTTTTAGCACTTGTTTTGGCTAATCAGAATTGTTTTATATTCATATATATGTGTGTGTATAATTTGATATATGTACATGTGCATATGTGTGTATATGACATATAATTATATATGTATGTATAACAATTGATATGACAATTAATATATACTATATATTTGTGTATATGTTTATATGTGTTTATATATAAATATGTATGTGTGTGTCCATGAATTTTAAACATATAGTGAAGAAACATTTCTCCAAAATTTAACAATTTTCCCTTTTGTACCATTTTTTCCTTAACTTGTTATTTGTTATTGAATATAGCATGTATGAAATTATTCTGCTTTTAAATACACTTCCATTTCCTTTGTCTCTATGTGTAAAGATGATCACAAATATTGAAATTATTTCTAGATGGTGAGATTGAGTGGTTGACTTTCCTCTGTATACAAAGGCATATGAGTGGTTTTGTGCTTGAATAGTTCCATGTGCCCAGACAAATAGGGCACCTCTGGGGTGTCTTTTGTGTACTCTTCTTTCCCATCTCTTCCTGAAGGAAAACCACTAGAAGGTGGAAGCATGCAATCAGTATTGTAGGATGCTCACTAATATCTGAGAGGGTTACAGAAAAGTGAAAGGCAGACATTTCCCTCAGAGCATTCACAGTTAACGTGGTAGTCTCTGGTTCACATTTGCTTGAATGTTATGCCAACTCTGCAACAGAAAAGGGATTTATAACGAATCAAGCTGTGATATTTTTAGGTAGTTCTCTTATTCCTCATTCACAGATAATCCACAGCTCTCTCATCCAAGTAACTAGTAATTTTCTATTTGAAGGTTATTTAGAGTATAGTACACTGGAAACCGCTTTAACGTAGACTTAAATTCTAAAGGGGTAAAGTATGGATCCATAGTATGATTCCTGAATATATTGTGGTGTATGCCACTATTTGATTTTAAAGAAATCTTTGACTACATTGGCTGTTATCAGAGAAGTACAATTTGGTTATGTTTGCATAAACCACACTGCTCTGATTACAAAATGAAGAAATTATGAAATTGAAATATTTGATACATTTACTATGACTTACATTTTATAAAATACTTTGCTCTACGTAGTGAACTTTTTAAGCTGAATCAGTTGTTCACAGACTTATTTGTTTATCCAAATGTTCACATATACTGGTAGTTCTTGACTTGCTTTTCCTAAGGTACCTTTGTTTGTGAGACCCCTGTTACATGGCTATGATAGGGTTAACTCAAGTTTTACTGCTTTTTTATGATAAAAGCCAAAAATGTGAAGACTATGTATCGTTTCAAGATTGTCAAAATTCCCAGCTTGGTATATTACTTCTCTCAAAGTCTATTCAAAGATAAAAGGATAAAAGTGATGGTCAGTTGTGAAATCTGTGAGATGAGCTATATGTTAGGTAATTTACACTGTGTACAACTGGGTCCTCAAATATCTGCTAAACAGGCAGGCTTCTGTTTGTACTTGCTTTGCAATCTAATTTACTTCTTTTTCATAAAAATTCAAGCACCCTATTATTCCCCTGCTAGGTGTCTTTAGCAGGAATACATCTTTACTTTAATTATAGATTGGAAATGCTTTCTGAAAACACAACTTTTTTGTTTCTTAAAATTAATCACAATATAATCACATAGCTGTTCATTCACAGTGTGGACCATTAACACCTTCTAAATGGCTAATACCAAATGGCTCACTGTAATTGCTTTTGCAACTTTTAGTTTTGTATATTATTTTGTCCTCCAAGGTAAAATGACAGAGTGAGAATACTGCATAAAAACCAAGATCATCAGTCTTTCGCTGCCTATCACCTTGTTTACGCTTAACCAAGCATTTATTTATTAGTTCTTAATGGTGAGGGCTGCAAGGTTACTACACCTGAGAGAAAAACCTGTAAGACAGGCTTCCTAATTAATCACTGGGAGGGTTGGGAAAGGTCTAGCTATTTCTGTAAACTGAAGCATTTATGTACTGTATTGCAAGTGTTGATCATGAAAACAGCAGGTAATCCCAATTTCTCTCAATTGTACAGTTCCCCTTACATGTTTCTCTGTGTGTACATGGATGCCATCATTAGAAGCAGAGCCTTTGGGAGCCAGTGAGATGGCTCAGAGGATAAAGTTCCGTACTGCCCAAACTTGACAATCTGAGTTCACTGTCTGGCGTCCACATGATAGAAGAAGAGAACTGAATACACAAGGTGTCTTCTGAGTGGTACACACAGTGAAACACATGTGTGCCTGGACACATACACAGAAAAAATGTAAAACAAAACTAAGGCCTTTGTTCACCTGAGGAGGCGGGGATAGTTCTGAGAAATTCCAACAGTATGATCAAATATATCTTAGGAATAATATTATGGCACACATGGTGCTCTCCTAGAAGACCTTCATCTCACAACAAAAGGCTCCAAGACAGAAAAAAAAAACAAGAACAACAAACCATGGCAGCCTGGAGTTATCATTTTCATGGCCACTGTGGCAGGTCAAGTCAGATGGAGCCTATCCCAGTGGATGTTTTTGCTCCATGCACACACAGAACTACAGTGCATGTGTGGTAGTGCTTTTGAAACCCTAGCTTCACTGATAACGACAATTGTTTGCAGACAGTTCCCAGTAGGGACATAAAAAGCCCTGCACGCTGCAGCCATGCTTGCGTGTGTATGGAGGACTCACATGTCGTTCCCCAGCCTGGCATTTGTTTTTCACCTATTGTGGGGTACAGTGGTAAGCAGAGCACTTAAGAGATGTGTCGAGCCCTTCCCTCTGTGGGAAGGGACTGCTGGCCGGGTTTCCGACATTTAGACAGATAACCACCTATACCACACTGCTAGAATATTTGACCTCTTAAACACATTAATGTTTATTTAAAGAGGAGCCCATGCAAACAACACCCCAGGTACAGCCTGCCTCTTCCTGCGTTCATGCTTTTCTGCTAAAGCACAGTAGTCCAGGACATCTCATCCTCCAAACACTACATCTTTCTTTCCTTTCCCCCCTTCATCCTCTTCTATACCCTCACATTTCCGTTTAATTTACAGAAAGTGCAGCAGTGTCTTCTAAGCGCTCTACAGCTGTCCAGGTGCTTGTCCACTCGTGACAACACTGAAGGCTGTGGTACCGAGGACACACTTCATGTCACTAAAGACAGGTATCTTCCAAGAGCGCTGCTGCTTTCTGTCTTTATATTAGCCAGGGATTCTGTGAGTCACTTCCAGAGCTTCAAGCACCTGTCCCCTCCACTTCAAGGAAAAACACTTCATTTTGTTTGTTTTGAACTTCCACAAGATATTTTTGAACACTTCCTTAAAGAACACTTAAGAACTATTTTTAATATTTTTTATTTTTTGAGATTATAATTACATCATTTCCCCCTTTCATCCCTTAACCCCTCCCATGTAAGCCTCCTTGCTCTTTTTAAAATTTATGGCCTCTTTTTCTTTAATTGTTATCACACACACACACACACACACACACACACACACACACACACACACAATCTTAAATACAACCTTCTCAGTCTGTATAATGTTTTCAGGGATGACCATTTGGTGTTGGATAACCTAGCTTTAAGTTCAAAACAATTACTTAAGGCCTTGATATATGTGTTAAATGTATATATATTTTTATAAAGAAATAGCAGCTTTAAGAAGCAGTAGATATGTGCTTTCCACATGAGAGATAGAGTGGTGGGAGACAATCAAAGCTCTGTGTGTGTGTGTGTGTGTGTGTGTGTGTGTGTGTGTGTGTGTGTGTGTGTGTGTTTGATTTATTTATTTTATAAATTAGTTTATTCATATGTATATGAAACCAAATATAACATATACATGAGAACTGATAGAAATAAGACTGGATGATAATGTTTGCCCTGGAGAAATAAGACTGGATGATAATGTTTGCCCTGGAATGAAAAAAAACTCTGTGAGTTGGTTTAGTTCAAATGTGTTTTGCTTCCTTTTAGCAAAAGTAAAAGCAAATGGGCAATGGAAGATATAGCCTCATGCAGTTTGCAGTCTCCAATCCGAAGCTGTAGTGTTAGTTCCGTGGTGTTTGGACTATTGTCTTCCTCCTCCACTGTTTCCTTTTGCATGCCTCATAAGCATAGACATACTGACATCAAAAGTCTCAGTAGCTAGCTCAGTGGGGAAAGGCACTTGGCATTCACATATGATGACCTGAGTTTGAACCCCAGAACACACATTCACACACGGTACACACACACACACACACACACACACACACACACACACAAAAGTAAAAAAGTTTCAATCGTAGGAAATACAGCAAGAGTGAAGGGAGTGGAAAACAGCTACAGTTGAAACTGCTCTGACGCTAATAGTTTATATTTGGTGTAAGGCTGGTGGGTTGTTGAGTTAGTTGGCTTCCACCTGAAGTTAACCAGAGAGGAGGAGCAAGTGCACATGTTTAGATGGGATCTGTAGGTACATTAGCAGAGGGGTTGCAAAAAGGAAAACACAGTAAGCATTAAAAATGCACAATCAAGTCAGGTTCACAACAGATAAGGGAAGTCCATGCCAGCAAGAAGGCCTGAGGACAATCTGAACCTAAGAATTCATCCTGCAGAGGAAAAAAGGAAATGACACTCTTCTCACAGCCATACTTCTAGGTGAGGACCACCTCACAGAGGCATGGGCTTCAATGGCAAAGCAGATTCCAGTGGCCCCAAAACAATACTTCCACAGAAATGCAGGTGCTAGCCATTGCTTGTTAGGTGCAGGGCAGAGAGATGGCCAGGGATGGAGAGAACATGGACAGGACCCTGCTGGCATGTCAGTATATGTCACTGTGAACACTGTAATCTACCCACGTGTAGGACCACTGAGGATTAATGCAGCCATATTCTGTTAAAGAAGCTTATATAAGAGAAATATGAGTTATGATTGTGACTGGCAAAAAGTTATCTTGGTCCTATAATACTTGATTGTATAAAACATACTTGGGCTTTTAAGCATTCACTATATATGATTTATAGTACATGTGTTATATATAATCAATGCCTTATTGTTTTTTCTTAAATATTTCAAATTGATAATTCTCATTTTAAAAATATGTTAGCAATGTCTTTTGTGTTCTCTTTATATGAAATCAGTTTTAAATTCTGCATTAGAGTTTATTGAGTAGGTTGGATTAAAGAGACCCTAAGTGCTGTAGTGGGGTAGTTGTTTATGCCTTCTGTTGTTGGAAAAGAATTTAAGATGATAAGTATACATTTACTTCCGATTATAAGCCAGATTCCTTCATGAGAAAATAAATCAAATGGGGAAATTCTAAAAATCAGCTTTAAGGAATTAGTCAACACAGGGTATGAAAAGAATATTGATCTGTAGTCAGTATAAATTCTACCTCTACTATTTTGCTCCATGACATTAAGTCTTTTATCTCTCATTTTCCTGATTTATTTGTATTTCTATTTATGTGTACGTGTGAATGTTTGTATGAGTATATGCCTCCTGTATGCAGGTGTCCAAGGGAGCCAGGTCCTCTGGATCTGGAGTTACAGGTGTGAGCGACTGGACATGAGTGCTGAGAAGCAAACGGGTTCTCTGAGAGAGCAGCAAGTGCTCTGAGTTGCTAGAGCCATCTCCCCAGGCCCTTCATCTTCATCTCTGTCTTTGTCTCCAGCCGAGAGCACATCAGAAAACCTGCATTTATACAGATTGGGTAAGATGACAGAGGAGCACTAAGTGTTCCGGCGCCTGGTGTGTAGGTAGTCAGGGAAGGTTAGCTTAAGACCTCGAGACATGCATTTTAAAATAGACAAAGGTGGTTAGATGTGATTTTCTGGGTGTGAAGATTCAGTAAGGAATGGCTGACAGTAGGAGAGTAACAAGATAAAATCTTGTTAGTCGAAAGAGCATCACGTAAACGGCTCACGGCAGCTGGTGGGAGTGAGGCTGCCCAGCGGTAGGTCATCCCGGTGATAGAGAGGAGAGTGGCCCAGAGTTCTGGGGTGAGACCATTTACACCACTTTGGAGTTGTAGAGTTTGAGGTAACCAGAAGATGGCTGGATATACCTCACACAACTAGAGGCAAGTGAGCTTGCCAACAGGTCACAGATTGAAGGGCCAGCTTCCAGGGGTAGCCCTTGTGAACTCTCTCTCATAGGGAAGGAAACATGCAGGACTGTATTTTCAGTTGCAAGACAGGACTCAGAAGAGTCTCAAAGGAAAGTGTGTCTCCAGGAGACCTAAGGCCATGGGAGAGAGGGTAATGGGGACTGACCTTCAGTGCAGAGCCCCAGAAGGGCATAGTGAGGTGACATACATCCTCAGGCAGCTGTGTGGTTGGTTGTTTTTGCTCTTTTGGGGGGCCCACCATGCAACTCCCAAATAAATCACACACGGAGGCTTATTCTTAATTGTAAATGCTCAGCCTTAGCTTGGCTTGTTGCTAGCCAGCTTTCCTTAACTTAAATTATCCCATTTATCTTTTGCCTCTGGGCTTTTATCTTTCTCTTACTTCTGTATATTTTACTTTCACTCTTACTCCGTGGCTGGCTGTGTGGCTGTGTGGCTAGACCCTGGCGTCCTCCTCTCCTCATTCTCTTGCTCCTTCTTCTTCCTTTTCTTCCCAGATTTCTCCTTCTATTTATTCTCTCTGCCTGCCAGCCCCACCTATCCTTTCTCCTGCCTCACTATTGGTCATTTAGCTCTTTATTAGACATCAGGTGTTTTAGACAGGCATAGTAACACAGCTTCACAGAGTTAAACAAATGAGGCATAAAAGAATGCAACACATCTTTGCATCATTAAACAAATGTTCCACAGCATAAACAATTGTAACACATCTTAAAATAATATTCTACAACATTTTCTTCATTTTGTGTAAATAAAAATGAAAAGTTTCAACTTTAACGTAGTAAAACCATACACAGCAAAACAGCAAGTAAGAGTTACATTTACAACATTCTATTTGTAGTTAGCATATTGAGAGAAAATAATGCATTACCTATCCTATCTTAGTGAACCCAAAGTTTTACGCCTAATTTACTCTCTATCATAACTAAGAAAAATTGCAAAAATAGCTATCTAGTCTTCAACTCTGTCAAAGACCCAAAAGGATATAATATTATTGAACAATAGAGACATTTGGATGCCTTGACAGTCACCCAAAGTTCTTCTGCCAAGTTGGGGCATCCATCTTCAGCCTACAGGTCCAGAATATCTGGCAGACTTTTCAGTGAAGCAGGAAATTTGAAGGACTGTCTTGCCTTGTTTTGACAAAGTTCATCAGTAGCTTTCCTGTGTGTCCTACAGAGTATCTGCCAGATTCTTCTGTGAAGCAGGAATTTTGAAGGACTGTTCTGCCTTGTTTTGGCAAAGTTCAACAGTATTTTTCCTGTGTGTCCTGCATGTCCAGCCTGCACAGCACATACTCAGCAGTCAAAGGCAAGAACAATTTTTTTTGCCTAGTGGCTAACCTTGCTACAATGAATGTAAAGTCCATAAGGAGTTTCCTCAGTGCCCATTATCTCTGAATAAATCAATGCTGCTAGGAGCAGATGTTTCTCGTTATGAAAAGCCCCAAGTTAACAAAACATTTTAAATGCTATATTCTGTAGGTCTTTGAAGTGTTTGAAAACCATTTAACTTTAAGTATACCTATTTAACTTGAAAACATACCTAATGTGACTACAAGTTTAATTGTTATACATTAACTACTAACCTCATTTCTTATTTATATATTGCATTTTTAAATGAACTGCATTAAGTGAAATACTCCAAACAAGAGTAGAAACATATATACAGTGTAACAAAATTAACTTTAAATTTGTATGAATACACCAAATCCATGCCAATGCAAAATATCTGAGATTAATAGCTGTTTTTTAATCCTATATTCATATATTATTCCCCTAAGTGATAACAGACATCCATAACCCACCAAATAACCAAAAGCCTCCCACACCCATCTTGGGAATGTGGACATCATGTTCTCCATACTTTTCATGCTGTTTGTGGACAGAGTATCTTTAGGTCCCTGAAAGAAAATTTGAGATAATGGCCAAGTCTTGGGAAGACCAGCTATAACCTTTGTTGATAGATACTATCTGTCAAGGTTCAGGAGGTCTTCCCTGATCAAATCTGATCCATCTCATTCCTGAAGGAATTCACAGCCTCTCGTCATCTATGGGAACAAAACTCCAAAGCATTTTTGATTTCCATTTGACAAATGTACTTTTTTACTTCCTTTTAAAGTTAAGATAGCCCTAAAGTATCTAAGTTGGTTCAATTTTGCAATCTTGTTCACAAGCCCATGTCTGTCTGTAGCTGTCTTTTGCTCAACAATATTCAAAAAATTCAAAATTATCATAATAACATACAGGATTCAGACTCCCTGTATATTTTCTATCACTATGTGGCTTTTTTCTTTTATATTAGTTTTGCTCTCTCTCTAGACTATTATTTTTAAACTCTTTCTTTCTTTGTTTTTCTTCCTTCCTTCTTTCCTTCCTTTCTTTCATTCTTTCTTTTTCTTTCTTTCTTAAGCTTATGTGCATTGTAAAACACACTGGGACCTGTTTAGAGGTTTTTCCATCTGGACCTTTTTTATTGCATATCCTTTAGCCTTTTTGACTATGCAAGCAAACTTTAGACTGCTAAGCTGCACCTGGATCCTCTGTGTGGCCCTCTTGGCTGCCTGTGCCCACTTCTAGGTTCATGTGAGCCAAGCCTCAAGCTTGCAGCCAGGCTGGAGGTTCGTTTGACCTGAACCACATTCAGCCCCCCAGCTATGGAATGTTGGCAGGCATTTTTTTACTTAGTTTTTGTTTCTATTTCTTGTGAAAAAAGGTCTTAAGTGCTCTTCTGTACAGCAGGGTTTCTTAAAGGAGTTATATCCTTTTCTTTTTCCAGCTTTCTCAGGGCCTAGATATATCCGAGCCTCACACTGGTACACCAAAATGTTGTTTGTTTTTGCTCTTTTGAGGGGCCCACCACCCAGCTCCCAAATAAATCACATACAGAGGCTTATTCCTAGTTATAAATGCCCAGACTTAGCTTGGCTTGTTGTTAGCCAGCTTTTCTTAATTTAAAACATCCTGTTTATCTTTTGCCTCTTGGCTTTTACCTTTCTCTTACTTCTGTATATCTTACTTTCACTCTTACTCCATGGCTGGCTGTGTGGCTAAGTGGCTGGACCCTGGTATCCTCCTCTCCTTGTTCTCTTGCTCCTTCTTTCTTCTCCTCCCAGATTTCTCCTTCTATATATCCTCTCTGCCTGCCAGCCCCACATATCCTTTCTCCTGCCTTGATATTGGCTATTCAGACCATTAGGTGTCTTAGACAGGCCCAGTAACACAGCTTCACAGAGTTAAACAAATGCAACATAAAAGAATGCAACACATCTTTGCATCATTAAACAAATGTTCCATAGCATAAACAAATTATGAATGAAATGAAAACTGAGTCCTGGGAAGAGAACCTTTGCCTACGGAGGCAAACTGTCTCCACTGCTTTGTACTTTCTTTCGAGTGAGCATCAGTAGCTGATGAAGATTTTCATCTCCCTGTCTCTCACATCCACATCTCATGTCACTTCCCCTCCTCATGTCCAAAGATCACAGACGTTTTTAATGCTTTAGGCCCGAAAAAGGCAAACTATATCCTTTTGGTGCCCTTTAGAACAATCCAAGCAGTTCATATCTTAGGAGGCATTACAAAGCACTAAGAGACAGCAGAAGGAAATAAACAGGAGGTGGTGTGGTACACTCCAGACCTATACTACCTTAGTTAAAACTCAACCCTCTCACTTACTAGTCTCATAACCTGTGAAAGTTTCTCAACTTCTCTGTGGCTCAGGTTTCTAGTCTAAAAATGGAAATGATAAAAATTCATGGGCCTTTGTGAACACACAGTGAAATTAATATATTCAAAGCTCTTAGATGATTATCTGGCATATTATAAATGTACTGTAAAGAATCACTATTACAGCCGGGCGGTGGTGGCACACGCCTTTAATCCCAGCACTCAGGAGGCAGAGCCAGGCAGATCTTTGTGAGTTCCAGGCCAGCCTGGTCTACAGAGCGAGATCCAGGAAAGGTGCAAAGCTACACAGAGAAACCCTGTCTGGAAAAACCAACCAACAAACAAACAAACAAAAAAAAAAACGAATCACTATTAGAATAGATAGGCATACCATGCAAAGAATTGGAAGAGGATTAAACATAATGGTTAAAAGAATAGATATTGGAGCTGGGTTCAAATCCCAGACATGCCATTTACTCAGTGAGTAACCTTGAACAAATTATATAGTCTCTCTGGACCTTAATTTCTTCAGCTATAAAATAAATCATGAAGAATGCTTCTTAAGTATGACTATTAAGGGAATCAATACATGCAAAGTACTTAGGAATTAATGGTCATTATTATTAGATTGTGGCTTATCTTTGAGGCATCTGAGGAAGCCCCACGTAGACACTGCTCCCCACCCCATTCCTCTACAGGGCTGCTTGTAGTCAGTCATTTGAATATAGTCAGCAGGAGTTCACATAGCATAACTTACCCACAATAAACATTAAGATGATACAGCCACTATAGAGCTACAGTAATTAAAAACAGCTTGGTACTGGCATAAAAACTGACATGTGGACCAATGGAATCAAATTGAAGACCCTGACATTAATCTGCACACCTATGAACATAAAATTTTTTAAAGAAGCCAAAAGTGTACAATGGAAAAAAGAAAGCATCTTCAACAAATGGTGCTGGCATAACTGGATGTCAACATGTAGAAGGCTACAAATAGATCCATATCTGTCACCGTGCACAAAACTTAGGTCCAAGTGGATCAAAGACCTCAACATAAATCCAGCTACTCTGAACCTAATAGAAAATAGGAAGTAGTCTTGAATGCATTGGCATAGGAGATCACTTTCTAAATATAACACCAGTAGCACAGACACTGAGAGAAACAATTAATCAATAGGACCTCTTGAAACTGAGAAGCTTTTGTAGAGCAAAGGACATGGTCAATAAGACAAAGCAACAACCTACAGAATGGGAAAAGATCTTCACCAACCCCACATCTGACAGAGGGCTGATATCCAGAATATATAAAGAACTCAAGAAATTAGACATCAAAATGCCCAACAGTTCAATTAAAAAATGGGCTATAGAGCTAAACAGAGAATTCTCAAAAGAAGAATCTCAAATGCCCAAAAGACATTTAAGGAATTGCTCAACATCCTTAGTCATTAGGGAAATGCAAATCAAAACGACTCTGAGATACCACCTGTCAGAATGGCTAAGATCAAAAACACTGAAGACAGCTTATGTTGGAGAGGATGTGGAGCAAGGGGAACTCTCCTCCACTGCTGGTGGGAATGCAAGCTTGTACAGCCACTTTGGAAATCAATATGGTGCTTTCTTAGAAAATTGGGAATCAATCTTCCCCAAGACCCAGCTATACCACTCTTGGGCATATACCCAAGGAATGCTCAGTCATACGACAAGGGCACATGCTCAGCTATGTTCATAGCAGCATTGTTTGTAATAGCCAGAACCTGGAAACAACATAGATGCCCTTCAACTGAAAAATGGATAAAGAAAATGTGGTACATATACACAATGGAGTACTACTCAACAGAGAAAAACAATGACATCATGAGGTTTGCAGGCAAATGGATGGATCTAGAAAAATCATCCTGAGTGAGGTAACCCAGTCTCAGAAAGACAAACATGGTATGTACTCACTCATAGGAGGATACTAGATATAAAACAAAGGACGACTAGACTGCTACTCACAACTCCAGGGAGGCTACCTAGAAAACAGGACCCAAAGAAAGACACAAGGATCACCCAATGACAGAGAAATGGGTGAGATCTACATGAGCAAACTGGGGGGGGGGTGGTAATGGAGGGCAAAGGTCAGGGGAAAGAGAGCTTGGGGGAGAGGGAGGTCCCAGCTGGATCAGGAGCAGAGTGGGAGAACGGAGAGGGAGATACCATGATAAATGAAGACCCAATGGGAATAGGAAGAAGCAGAGTGCTGGAGAGGTCCACAGAAATCCACAAAGATGCCTCCACAGTAGACTACTGGCAATGGTTGAGAGAAAGCCTGAACTGACCTACTCTGGTGATCAGATGGCCAAACACCCTAACTGTCGTGCTAGAAATCTCATCCAATGACTGATGGAAGCAGATGCAGAGAGCCACGGCCAGGCCCCAGGTAGATCTCTAGGAATCCAATCAGTGAGAAAGAGGAGGGATTATATGAGTGAGAATCGTTGAGACCAAGATTGGAAAAAGCACAGGGACAAATAGCCAAATGAATGGAAACACATGAACTATAAACCAATAGCTGAGGAGCCCCCAACTGGATCAGACCCTCTGGATAAGTGAGATAATTGATTGGCTTGATCTGTTTGGGAGGCATCCAGGCAGTGGGACCAGGACCTGTCCTTGATCATGTGCTGGCTGTTTGGAACCTGGGGCCTATGCAGGGACACTTGGCTCAGCCTGGGAGGAGGGGACTGGACCTGCCTGGACTGAATCTACCAGGTTAAACTCAATCCCCAGGGGAGTCCTTGCCCTGGAGGAGATGGGAATGGGGGGTGGGCTGGGGGGAGGGCGGGGTGGGGGGGAGGACAGAGGAATCCCTGGCTGATATGTAAAATTAAATCAAATTATAAATTTTTTTTTAAAAAGTCCATAAAAAAAAAAAAACGATACAGAGAAGAGTGCAAGTAAAGATTCTCTGCGAACACTGCCATTGTAGCTCTAGGCTGCTGTCACATTTAAACATCGAGGGAAGGTTTTCACTGCGTATAGTTGTAGGCTTGGGAGCTAAGTAGTGTGCACCAGTGGGGAATGAAGTCCTATAATAACAGGGAGACACTATGCTCCTTGCCATTCCCCAGAACCACGTTCTCCTCACTGATGCCTGTTGGTAAGCAAGGCTGACTTAACCAGTCAACAACCTCTGCATCTAGCTTCAGCCCTGGGATGTTCAGCGAACACTCTTATCTACTGGATAAGCAAGTACCCTTCTATCTCAATCCTTTGGATGTCTCAGCCTCCAGATGCCTCACAATCAGCAAGTATCCATATGAAAAAATACTTTAAATAATCATTTCCTCAAAATAACAATCTATAAAACATAAATAGTAAATTTCTTTTTACCATAAAAGAAAATTAGATTATCATAAATAGGGGCTATAAATCATGTGTGATATGTCTGAGCTTTTTATGTACCATAATAACTAATCACTTGGCTATCAGGGCACTAGGGAAATTACAATAAATTATATTTTGTGGGATATGCACCACATGAATGAAACCCAGAATATTATAGAAGTGACCTTCACCTTGCATGATGTCATAGAAAAAAATGATGCCGCCCTAATAACTTCATAGGGTTAATTAGTTTCGGAGAACACACAAGAGGCAGCGATGTCACAGGGCTTTTTTTTATTTTCTTTCCCGTGGGAAGTTGGGCTAATAAAAATGAAAAACATTTCAAGTAGCTGAGTAAGAAGGCAAAGTTGTACCGAGCAGAAGGGACTGCTTTGGCTCCCCTCAGAAGGCCAGCTCCCTTTCTCTGTGAGCTGCGGATCTCTTTTGTTTTCATCCCTTCTGCATCTTTCCCAACTACATGTGGGAATCTTTTAAACAAGCGCTGCTTCCAGAACCTGCCCTGATGATGGAGTTGTTTTGTTTTTTAACTCGCCGATGAACATATATTCCTTTAGTCAGATAGGGAAGTCTGCAGATAAGGAGCCGTTTATCTGTATAAACTGGCTGCTTTGTTTGGTCTCTCCACTTGGAGCCCAGTGGGGGTGAGGTGAAGTTTCCACAGCCATGCTGATTTCACATGAATAGCTTTGCTGGTGTCAAGGGCGGCTGCAGTTCCGCACTGGCATCTGGGGTACAGAAGGCTAATTCTTCTGAATAGAGCCATTGATGATTACATTTTGGGGGAACTTAATCATAGAGTAATTAGGCTTTAATTCTTACAAAAACTTACAATTAATTGGATCTTTTATACAACTTTTTTGTTTGATTTAAAGCACTGTGTAGGTTAGTTAGAGAAACAATTTAAATGTGGTTTTAATTAGAATTGTTTTATGATTTTAATGAGTCTTAAAAGTCTTTTGATGAGCAGACTGTATGATTATGGTATTTCAAATGATTGGGTAAATGCATACTTTTATAATTTACCTTTTAGGAAACTGTATTTTTTATGGGAACTATTATTTTTTCACGATTTATTGTTTCATTTTAGTTTCAGTTTTAGTGGGAATGGATGTTTAGTCCTGCCCCCAAACACCCAAATGTTTTTTTTCTAGAATGACATTGAACTTTCATGAAATCAAAAGCATCAGGCAGTAGCCTAATACTGCAGTTAAATTTAATCATAAAAAAAATTTTGTTTTTATAATAAAGGAGTCTGACTACTTCTAAAACTTTAGCTAGGAATTTAAATTTTTACATAACTTGGCATAGATAAGTTACTTGCAAACAGTAACATTTTCAGGAGGAAAATGAAAAATGTGGCTTTGTGCACTGACTTGAAATGTTTCATAGAATTTAATATTGAATTACCGACTTTTTAAGGTATTGTCAGAACAACTAAAAGTGAGTACTCTCAATAAACGTGGAAAACTTTTAAATATTATTATAAGGTTATTTTTCCTTTTTGAGTATGTCTCATTCTTGTCCTTACTACAAAAAATAGCCAGTACTTGAGGGTTTTCTGCTGGCTTTTAAGGCTCCATAGACAAAGGATGTCCTAACACACGTTTTCACTTCTCACTTTCTACGGCACCATTACATTCTACCCTCGAATTCCATTCTTCTCTTTCCAGCTTAGGTTGAATTATTTATATGTGTCTGAAAATCAATCAAAACAATTCACATATCAAAAGAATATAGGAGAAAAAAAATCTGGTCATAGCTATAGATACAGCAAAACATCTAACAAGATCATAACTCAACAAGAACTCAGTAAGTTAGGAATGAAAAGAAACATACTCATTTTGATTATGAAAAACCCATAGTTAACGTGACACAGATTGGACAAGAATGTCTTCTCTTGCCACTTCATTTACTACTGTACTCAGTATCTTAGTACACTAAGACAAGAAAGAGAAAAAAGACTTTCTATTTGCAGATGAGCAGATTCTATATAGAAAATTTCAAGGAACCCATAAATAACTAGGAAATGTAATAAATTTAGCCATAATGCAGAATAAAAAGTCAATACAAAAATTTGTCTCTACATACTAGAAAAAGGCAATTTACAGTAGAATATTAATTGTACATTTCCATGTAGAATAGTATAAAATGTTCAGAAATAAACATAACAAAGTATGTAGATTACCTCCCTCTGTAGTTAAAACCATAAAGTAGGAGCTTGAGAGATGGCTTAGTGGATAAGAGCACTAGCTGCCCCTCCAGAAGACTCAGTTCAATTCCTAGCACCCATGTGGTGACAACCACTTGTACCTCCAGTTCAGGGAAACTGATGCCTTCTTCTGGCCTCCTAGAATACCAGACACACTCATGATACATAGACATACACACAGGCAAAACACTCAAAACACATAAAATAAAATAATAATAATAACAAATATTTAAAAACCTGTAAAATATGCCAAGCATGGTGGTACACACCTGCCTTTAACCCACACTCCTGAGACAGAATCAGGTGGATCTCTATGAGCTTGAGTCTAGCCTGGTCTACATAGAGAGTTCAAGACAGGACTACATCCTAAGCCCCCATCTCAAGAAGAACAAACAAAAAATCCTGCAAAATACCACCAAAGAAATTAAAAGATTTCAAAAGAGAAGTGAAATGAATAAATTGAGAACACACCAGAATTAAAGATTCAATTTTCATTAAACTTGTTCCATGATAACAAGGAGCATCCCTGATCCTCTTACTGTACCACTGTCAACCTTGCTCTTCCCTATAGCTCACTGACTCATTTATGTCTTCCTGTTTTGTTCTGTGGCCCAGTGAGTTCAACTAGGGCAGCCTATGTGACCATAGCTTTGGAACAATTTTAAAAATAATAATCCTTCCAAAATATTCTATAAACTCATACAACCCCAACTAAAGCCCAGACATCGATTAGATAAGGTGACACATGCCTTTAAATCTGTCTACTTGGGTGACTCAAGCAGGAAGATTACAAATTCAAGGCTTGCTTGTGCTACATAGTAAGCTCAAAGCTAGCCTGGACAATTTGACAAGACCGTGTCTCAAAACTAAGATAGAAAGGGCTAGGAATATATCCCGGTGGTAGAGCACTTGCCTCGTATGTGAAAAGCCCTGGGTTCAGTTCTCAGCACCACACACAGACAAGACAGATACAGAGGGACAGAGAGAAAGATAGGTAGAGAGAACACATGCATAGGACTGGAAAAACTGGCTAAACCAGCTTAGGAATCAACCTGACAGTAGCACCTCTTGAGGTTAAAGATAGAATAATTCTATCCTAGGTAATTTTCCCAAATTTCACAGTATGTGTCCATAGCAAAATGTGGTTTCAAGTGTTCATAGCAACAAATGAGATGCAACCAACTTAAATGTCCATGAACTGTGAAATGAATATGTAATTGTGATACATCTTCATTATTAAATACTACCTGAAAAACACAACAAAATATTAATGACTCAAGAATATGAATCTCTAAAACCTGCTAAGTGAAAGAATCAAAGACAAAAGGTGATTTACTATAGGATCCCATTAATATAATATAAAGTTCTAGAAAACTAACCTGAAAGAATTAAAGACAAAAGATGATGTACTATAGGATCCTGTTAATATGATATAAAGTTCTAGAAAACTAATCTGTAATGACAAAGAGCAGGGCAGGGTTATTTAGAGCTACAACTTTGGAGTGTTATTAACAAAGATGCATAAGAAAACTTATTTTTCCTGATGGACATGGGTTGAAGAGGCATTAGTATCATATAAGAAAGGAATTTCTGGCAGTTAACCTTGAACTGGTCATTAAAAAAAGTCTGAATAATTGAAAATGAAATAAATGCCTTGAATTCCTTTTATGCTGTGATGCAATGATTTACTTTGCAGTGATTCCTTTGGATGCAGTGATTCCTTTGGACTGGTAGGTTCTAATTAGTTGCATTTTTCAAATACTCTCATACTAACTCTGGTGACTCTTGGAGCTTTTGTTCAACACTGTGTGAAGTCATTATAAACTGTATTTTTGCGTGCTCATTTCCCTGGTACGCTCTCCAGGTTGCAGTCACAAACTTCCATAGACCTTGTGGTTTAAACATGTCTTCCTCACAGTTTAGAGGACTGCAGTCCGAGGTCAGAGTGCCACCATGCCCAGACTCTGATGAAGGTCCTCTCTAGGTTGTAGACAACCAATCTCTCATTGCATCTTCACATGGTGAAAAGGAGGTGAGAGTCCTCTGGATTTCTTTTTCTTTTTTACAGGATATTATTCAATTTGTGAGGACTCTGCTCTCATGGTGGAACTATCTCCCAAAGGACCCATCTTCTAACAGTGGCACTACAAAGGGATTGCAGAGACTGAGTCCTTCAATCCATTGTGTGTCCTTTATGCTCCTTTATTTTTATTTATGCTTGAGAATGTTTTAGTGACTTGGAAGCTACCATAATTTTGATGTTTAAGAGTTCCTGGCAAATTATCACAGTAGAAGATGTGATGTGTATGCCTGGAAACTGCCTTCTACCAAGTAAATCTGTTCTCAGACTTCTTTCTTCTTTTTAAGTCATTGTCTCCTCCTCAGGAGACTCCTCTGTGGCCTTCTGCTCAGGAGACTCCTCTGTGGCCTTCTCCTTAGGAGACTTCTCTGTGGCCTTCTTCGGTTTCACAGCTGTCCTGCTATCCTGAGTCTAAAGAGGTTAAAAAAATAAAAAGGCCAGTTTTCTTTGACATTTGACTTCATGCCCTCTTAAACTATTTTTTCTCCTGAATTATCATTTCTTCTTCATATTCCTCAAATACCTCATCAATATTAGCCCTTATTTCATACCTACATAGATTATTTCAACAGCCTTCTTAACTGTTGTTCCAGTAAGCTTTGTACTTATTGAATCTTAGGGTTTGTTCTTCAACTCAAGAACATGCAGTGATATCTAGTTGTGTAACCTACCAAATCCAGATCATCCCCATCAAGCATAGGTTTTGTACAAGTGGCCCATGACTAGACTGATCCATGGGTTGCTCTATGCACAGGGACCCTCTCTCTCTATGGAACATGTACTCACTTATGTCTTCACCTAGATTTGTGCAACCTTTCAAGACCCACCTCCTTCACAAAACCCTCCTTTGACTCCTGCCCATGCCAACCTATATCAGTTCTCAATTTCTAATGAAGAATGACTCGCTCATAAAGCGTTTTGAATTTTTACAAGATCTAGCTCCAACTTTGAGCTGCAGTTTACAGTCACTAAAGATAGATTACATCTTATACTGGAGTCATTTAACCAGAATGTAAGATAAAACATAGATCACATAGCATACAATGGTGTTCTCCTAGCCAAACATTTAATGTATAGTTTCTGATTTAATTTATACATCATAAATAGCATAATTAAGCATGTGCAGAATGATTTGTTTTAATTCATTCCTATCATTGCCATCATTTGTTGTCTTAAAAATCTCTTCTTAGCCGGGCGGTGGTGGCACACGCCTTTAATCCCAGCACTCGGGAGGCAGAGCCAGGCGAATCTCTGTGAGTTCGAGGCCAGCCTGGGCTACCAAGTGAGTTCCAGGAGAGGCGCAAAGCTACACAGAGAAACCCTGTCTTGAAAAACCAAAAAAAAAAAAAAAAATCTCTTCTTACCTCTCTCTTCTTCCAGATGGAAATATGCTCCATTGCTTTGGAGAGTGAGTCTATATTGGCATTGATACACCAATAAGAAAAAGAGAAAACAAACAAGCAAACAATAGGATAAATCATCTAAAACTAGGATATATACCTACCCATAATCATTTCTAACCACTATTGGTTATTTTAGTTTTTTTAATTACATGGGCCAAATATCTATGAAAATAAAACACAAACTGACAGTCTCTTGACTGAAACTGTGATATGCACAAAACTATTCAATTAGAGCTTTTTTTATAAATTACAGTCTTAATTTATCTCACTTGAAATAACTGCTTATGTTTTGCTGCAGATATATGAATGTATTTGATTTTAGAGTACAGTTCTACCTTTGAACCTGTTAGAGAGTAACCCAATAAACAGAGTATGCATTTTACTGACTTTCAAAAATCTAAAATAATCTGAATTTTAAAAATGACACTAATAATTTTAGGTAAAAGTTTGTACAGTAATGTGTAGCTTAATACTGCTTAATCAAACTGAACCTAAGTATGGTAAAGTAAGGATGGCAAGCAAGTATTTCTAAACTCAATTGTTTAAATTTGAAAACAAAACTAAATCAATATTAGAATACTCACAAGTTGTTTATAATTTTATAGACTGAAATTTCTTTAATTTCCTGTATTCTCAGTAGAGCAGACTATCAAACGAACCAAGGGAACATTATGTTCTAGTTGGTTACTGGTCAGCCATGTCACCAGGTATAGTAGATACACAAGTGACAACAATGATTCCCCTCTCCAAGAATCTATCAACAGCCAACAGTAAAGGTCCTCTCCACGTGTGACTTGTTGTTGTCAGGGCCAGTCTTATGAGGGTCCGTAGTGGTAACTACCGTTGTTTTGAGTCTAGAGATGGCATTTTGCCGCCCTTGACACTTTCTTGTGGCCCTTATATACAACCTTCCTTTTTCTTTGGTGTTCCCTGAGCCTTACATCAGCTTTCTCTCATTCTCAGAATCTTGGGCAAACATGGGTCCCTTCATTCAAAGCCATTCACTGCAAAGAGAAGCTACTTTGATTAAGCCTGAGATTAAACCAGTAGCTTTTGTCTATGGGTAGTGACAGATATTTAGAAGTCACCAAATTGCTCACTTGACCTCTGCAGGTACAGGTTGTTAACTGAGCTTACAGCACCAGGCATGGATTCCCTCTAGTGGGTAGAGCCTCATATTCAGAGTGTGGAGTTTACCCTAACAGTGCATTGCTACTGTTGCTCATGGGGGCATACTTTAAATGTCACCTGAAGGTTCCAGAGTTTGTTGTTGTTTGTTTGTTTTTATTCTTCACTCATACATTACATTCAAAGCACAATTTCCCCTCCCTTCACTTCACCCCACACCCCTACTCACCTTCCCTGTCCCCCAAATCCACTACTCCTCCCTTTCCCTTCATATAAAAGAGCAAACCTCCCAGGGGTATCAACCCAATGTGGCATAACAAAGTTACGATAAGACTAGGCACAAACCCTCATATTAAGACTGGACAGAGCAACCCCGTAGGAGGAAAAGGGTCCCAAGAGCAGGAAAAAGAGTCAGAGACAGCCCCACTCCCACTATTAGTCCCACAAGCACACCGAGCTACACAACCATAATATATATGTGCAAAGGACCTAGATCAGACCCACACAGGATCCCTGATTTTCTCTTCAGTTTCTGTGAGCCCCTGTAAGCCCTGCTTAGTTGATTCTGTGAGCCGTGTTCTCCTGGTATGCTCAATCCCCCTGGCTCCTACAATCTTTCCTTCCCCTCTTCTGTCGGATTCCTCTGGCTCCACCTAATGTTTGGCTGAGAGTATCTGCCATCTGCTTCCGCCAGTTGCTGGATGGTGCCTCTGATGACAATTGGGCTAGGCACCAATCAATGAGTATAAATGAACATACTAGGAATCATTTCATTGACTTTCTTTTTTTTTTTTTTTTTTTGTCAGTCATGTTCGATTCTATCCTAGGTCTCTGGGATGTCCAAGCTCTGGCCCCTGGCCATCCATCAGGTGTGGGCAGCATCAGGTGTGGGCCCCCTGTTGTGTGGACCTCAAGTTGGACCAGCCTTTGGTTGGCCACTTCCACAATTTCTCTGCCCCCATTACCTCAGCACATCTTGTAGGCAAGACAGATTTTAGCTTGAAGGTTTTGTTGATATTTCAGTTGGTGCATCAGTTAATAGCTGAGATGCTATTTCAGTCCCACTGCTGAGAGCCTTGCCTGGTAATAGGGTCACTTTCGTAGATTCCGTGGAGTTTCCATTGACTGGGTTTCTACATCGCTGCCCCATTTCCAGTAGTCTCTCCCAGTACTCTCTCCAACCCCATCCCATCCCTATCTGATCATTACATCCCTGACTGCGCCCCCCATCCACCCACAAAATCTGTTCTGTTTCCCCTTCCCAGGGAGAGCCATGAGCCCTCCCTTGAGCCCTCCTTGTTGGGTCTGCCAATTATCCTGTACTTAACAGACTTAACAGGTAATGCCCACTTACAAGTGAGTACGTGCCATGTTTGTCTTTTGGTTTTTTTCTTGTTCCATCCATTGCCTGCAAATTTCGTAATGCTGCCGGGCGGTGGTGGCGCACGCCTTTAATCCCAGCACTCGGGAGGCAGAGCCAGGCGGATCTCTGTGAGTTCGAGGCCAGCCTGGACTACCAAGTGAGTCCCAGGAAAGGCGCAAAGCTACACAGAGAAACCCTGTCTCGAAAAAACCAAAAAAAAAAAAAAAAAAAAAAAAAAAAAAAAAAAAAATTTCGTAATGCTAATGTGTTTTTACAGCTGAGTAATACTCCACTGTGTGAATGTGTCACATTTCCTTTATCTGTTCTTTGGTTGAGGAACATCTGGGTTGTTCCAGTTTCTGGCTATTATGAATAAAGCTGCTATGAGCAGAGTTGAACAAGTGTCTTTGTGGTAGGATGGAGTACCCTTTAGATATATGCCCAAGAGCGGTATAGCGGTGAAGGCCCTAGGCTCTAAGTTAGGGTCCTCAGTGTGTGCTGATTGGATGTCGTTGAAACTATTAAGAAAATGAGGTTTAGTGGGAAGTCTTAGGCCAGTGGATGTGACCCCTCAAATTAGGATGATAGGATGCTGGTCCCTTCTCTCTTTTCCTCCTATAAGACAAAGTGGTCCTGCGCCTTTGCCACCTTCCACTATGATGTGCTGAGCTACTATAGACTCATAGCAATAGGGCCATTTGCTCATAGATGGAGACATTCAAAACTGTTGCTAAAACAAACCATTCCTCTCTTTAAGTTGATTTGTCTCAAATATGTTACAACACAGAAAGCTGATTAATATGGTACCAATTCCTTCTTTCTGTCTTTTCTTCCATCTGTCCATAGCATTTCTAGGAAAATTATTTCCCTGCTCAATTCAACTTCCAACACCGAATACAATGCTTGGATTTAGACACTAAACAGTTCTTCAGTGCTCCACAGACACAAGATGTGTGTCTTAGAATTTAATTTAACTATTAATGCTAATTACCTGTAATATACTTTCTTTTAGTCCACCAACTTCTCCCAAATCATGACATGGACACTTCTTATTAATAGTGAATGCTCAGCCTTACCTTATGCTTGTCCCACTAGCTCTTTTAACTTAATTTAACATGTTTCTCTTCATCTACATCTTGCCTCAGGGCTTTTTACCTTTCTTTCGTTCTGTACTTCCTACTGTGTGCCTGGCTGGCTGAAGCCTGGCTGGCTGACCCCAGGCATTTCCCTCTCCTTCTCCCTCATTCTCTTCTCCTCTGGAGCTGAGATTCCTCCTCCTCCTTACTCTCTCTGCCCACCAGCCCCACCTATGCCTCTACTGCCTAGTTATTGGTTATTTTATTAGACCAATCAGGTGACTTAAGCAGGCAAGGTGAAACAAATTAACACATCTTATGTTGTTGAACAAATGCAGCATAAACAAATGTAACACACACTTACATAGTTAAAGTAATATTCCACAACAAACACTCAGAGTCAATGTAGACACACAGACTGAGGGATTGGTTACATAGAATGCAGCCCTATTTCAGGGGCTAATCCCAGATGGCAGTGGATCCCTGGATTACTTTCCTTTCTATCCAACTTGACTACAAACTTTGAGTCTCCATAGCCCTTTAGGTTTCATAAGTTGCCCAAATCTCCAAAAACTCAAGTAAATACATGTTTGCTATATTTATCACTTTACTATGAAGGATATTGTGGGATAGAAATAAACAGCCACGTGAAGATCTTGATGGTCCAGAGCATAGGAACTTTCTAAACCATGGAATAGGTGTTCAGCTCCAGCCCAACACACGGTATATTCACCAGCCAGAGGTTTCCTGACACTTGTGAGTTTTACATAGGTAAGAGCTACATCAGGTAGGAATTTTATAGAGGTTTCATTTCATAGGCATGATTGATTAAATCATTAGCTATTGGTGTTTAATTCACTTTCTAGCTCATCTCCCCTTTATGTAGGTCAGGGGTGAGACTAAAAATTCTGATCCTTGGAGGGAAAAAAATGAATAATTTTCTAAAGTAAAGCAGAAGAGGAGATTGGAAGTGAAACAGACAGATAAAACTTAGCAGAAGAAATTACATTCAAGTTAGATCATGAAGAATGAATGTTCACAGGAAAGTGTCAGCTTTCCCCTGGCATGAATAGCTGTCAGGGATAGCTTAGCCTAGCCAAGCAGAAGCTAGAGGGAGGAGTGAAGGCCTTACAGAATGGTGGGAGAAGGTGGGCTGGGACATTGGAGCATGAATCAAGTCCTAAAGAGATTTGTCTATGCAGATAAGTACTTCATATCTTCTTAGGAGTGGCCAGTCACCAACGAAGCACCATTGGAGAGATGCAGCCAGGTCTTCGACTGCACAGACAAAGGCAGCTCCCTGTTGCTGGTGTCCATAAGGCAGAGAAACCAAGTTAAACACATCTTGGAGACAGTTTGTTCTGCATCAAGTACCCTTTGAATCAATTGAAAACCTTTAAAAATCTCTTAAGATTTTTCTACCTTCAGCCACTGCAAAACTATAAAGTATGAAATTAATGTATCAGAATTTCTTTTTTATTGAAGATAGCATCTCTCATATAATACATCCCAACTAGTTTCCCCTCCCTCTACCCCACCCAGTCCCCTAACTACCTCCTGTTTCCCCCAAATCCGCTCCTCCTCCATTTCCTCTTCAGAAAAGAGCAGGCCTCCAAGAGACAACAGCCAAGAAGTATAAAATAACATACAATATGACAAGACAATAGTCATCATATCGAGGCTGGACAAGGCAACCCAACAGGAGGAAAAGAGTCCCAAGAGCAGACAAAAGAGTCAGAGATATCCAGCTCCCAATATGTGTTTTATTCTCCGTGAATGCAACTTTTGAAATATGCTGCGCTCCATTACCTTCACCTTGATGCTGTTCTGTTTTCTCCGGGCTGTGCTTCTGTACACATTTACCATGCCACACAGCGCATTGGTAATGCATTAGGTTAATAGAGCAATTATTTAATTGGCTGTAATTTCATTGGTATTCCTATTAGCTAAAAGAAAATGGCTCAATCTCTGTTTACATTTGCAAAGCCAATATTATGGTTTAAATTATGGCCTTTGGATGAATTTGAAAATGAAAGCCTGATAATCCTTAAAGCAATATTTACAGAGGACTCTTTGCCTTTGTAAAGAATAAAGGGAATGGAAACAAGAATGCATTAAATCATATGGGCTTTTAAATATTCATTTTGTAATCAACTTCACGGTTTCCAGGCCATTATCTAACTTCCTGATACTTGTTGTAGAGAAAGACAACTCTCTTGCTTTAATTTTCCTATGAAAAAGTAATCTGTTACTTCACTTCCTCCTTTCTGACTCTAGTGTGCAGGAACTCCAGATAAAATGTTCACAATGCAAATGTTCTTCCTCAGTAGAAATCCAGCTAAAATTCTCAATTTCAAAACACAGGCATTTTTGTTACCAGCCTCTGGTCGTAAATGATCTCTACCCAGCAGTATTTTAATAAAGCCTCTTCTGACCACCCAATAAAGTAACAGAAAAAGTCTAAAAGAACTAACCTCCCAGTTCTAGAGACAGTATGTCAGGAAGTCTGTTGTCAGTAATTTCCTGTGAGCTGCAAAATGCTGAAGTAGTCCTGTATTGTTTCTCCTACATTAAAGATGAATAACCCAAAGCACCCAAATAATGTTTGTGAAAATATGCTGTGGTTTAAAGGAAAGTAAAATCACACACACACACACACACACACACACACACACACACACACACACACTACAACTGCAAGATAGTTAATAAAATATCTCCAACAATGCTATGAGAATCTTCTGTGACACTGAATAAAATCAAATTAACAATATGTAAGGCCTAGTTAATTTCAAGAAGGTGGGAGCAGATTTTACATATCCAGGCAAGGGAGAAATAAAGTCAGTAACCTAACAAGGAACCAAAAGTAGACTGGATTTCAACTTCTTTGAGGTATTACCATAACGTGGCAACATCAGCAGCGTTGCTCAGCACCATAGCTTGTTGTTTGATTGGCAGGTGGGTGCCACAACAGCCCGTGGGTTTCCAGATGCCCTTCACACAGGGTTTTCTTGTGTTAACGTCTCACATAACCAAAGGACCTTATAAAAACTCAGAAATTAGGCTTAGTTATTGGAAGCCCTGTTACATAAAGTATGGACCGTTTTCAGAACTCAACAGCTTTTCACAAGTGTTCCCTTGTTGCTTAGTATCCCACATTACACTTAGTTGTCCTGTCTCATTTAGTCATCCCAGGATGTGACAATTCCTGTCTTTGTTTGTTATGATGTTGCCTCTTGATGGATTCTCAGTTACATGGTAGACTGTGCCTTGGTTATGTTTTGTTTGGTGCTTTCTCCTGGTTAGATTAAGTTTATGCATTAGTAAAAAGCCGTGTGCCTTTCCCAGGGTATCATGCTAACATCATATAATGTTAGCATGTTTTATTACTGGTGATGCCATGCTTGATCATGGTTAAGCTGTTGTTTCTTAGGACCCTTCAGGGTAAAGGTAGTGTTTTTCATTTATAATGACTTCATATTCAAAGAAATAAGTGTTTTTCATTTATAATGACTTCATATTCAAAGAAATAAATGTGATATTTTGTAACTGTACTGTATTTGCATGTTATTGTCCACAAATTCTAGCATAAATTAAGTGGTACTGTCCCTGTGCTGTTTTCATATGAATAGTTTTCTTATTCATTCATATTTATTCATTGGCATTATTGTTTAACAAAGAGTTAGCATTTCTCCTCCATTTACTCAGTCATTTACTTATATTATTATGGATCCCTGAATAATTATTTTATTATGTGGTTGTAATTTAATGCTATAACTATTATGTTGATCAAATTTGTCAAAATTTAGCAGTTGTTACTTTTTCTAGTGCGGCTCCTGTGTTCATTTGATTCACTGCCATCTTCTCTTTTTTTCCTTCACTTATTTACTTTCTTTTTAATAGAATAGTTAGTGTGTGTGTGTGTGTGTGTGTGTGTGTATGTGGTGTGTGTATATGTGGTATGTGTGTGTATGTTGTGTGTATGTATGTGGTGTGGTGTGTGTGGGTGATGTGTATGTGTGTGTGGTGTGTATGGTGTGTGTGTATGCATATATGGTGTGTGTGTATGCATATGTGGTGTGTGGGATGTGTGGGGTGTGTGTGTGTATGTGATGTGTGTATGTATGTGGTATGTGTGGTGTGTGTGTGGTATATGTATATATGGTGTGTGTGTATGCATATGTGGTGTGTATGTGTATGTGGTGTATGTATATGCAGCATGTGTGTGTCTGTAGTGTGTGGGGTGCCTGTGTGTGTGTGTGTGTGTGTGTGTATGTGTGTGTGTGTGTTATCTGTCTGTCTGTCTGTCTGTCTGAGAGTCTGTTCACGGGTTGCTTCCTCCATGTAGGTCTCAGGAATTGAACTCAGGTTTGACAGGAAGTACCTTTACCTGCTGACCCATTTTGCTGGCCGAACTTCCTCACTTTCAAATGCTGCAGATGCATGCTGTGTGTTCCTTGTACCTTCTCCTAGAATCATTTCTCTTCAAAGAGGACAGTTTTTTGTTTTTGTTTGTTTTGTTTTTTATCTTTTATTTTTAATTGCAGAAAGGAATTTGGAGACCAAAATGTAGGTACAGGTTGTGCCCATGGTAACTGAGATAGCCTTTACCCCTTTAATAACCATAACAAAGAAGTATGTGTGGTTACTGTCTGATGCATGCACACACACCAAAATCAAATAGGTTCTTTGGGTCTTTAGCATTCAAGTGTCGAGAACGTTCTCTCAAGAGTTTCTTAGCGCCCTTCTCTCCTCTCCTCTCAGTGTGGTTCACTTAGTTTACCTAGATTTCTTTGCTACTGTATCCATTATAACTTTTCCCTGGTGCATCTAGGTTTATTTTGTGGCTGTTCCTTTGATAAAGTAGGTTACTTTATGTAACTTTGTATAATTCTGTGTTGTGATAGACTTCTCATTACTGTAACAAAAAAAAAAGAGCAAAACACTGAGTTCCAAGAGTTTCCATCTTCACTGTAGCAAACAGAGAGGCTCATATCACACTAACCAGGATGGAGAGAAAGAAGAGAGCCAATCTTCCCTAGCTAGTGTCATCTTTCCCCTGTAAGTCTGCAGTATAAACATTCAGGATAGGTCTCCTCCCCTTAATAAATCCTCTCTAGAAACACCTTTGCAGACATACCCAGAATTGTGCTTTCCAGATCTCTAGGTATGTCTCAATATAATCATGTTGGCAATCAAGATTCATTGTCACATACATTCCATGACAGTTCAGAGTCATTCATCCCCCTCTGTGGTCCTACCACGACAAAACGCATTCACCTTCCTCATAACATAAGTAAACCTTTTATGGTAAATCTCACCATCCATCCTCAATGCCTAGCAGCCAGTCATCTGCTTTCCTACCTATACTTTTCATTTCTAAAAAGTATCCTGTAAAAAGGAAATGTGTTAGTTTGAATGTGATTGGCCCTCATAATCTCATAGGGAGTGGCACTATTAGGAGATGTGGTGCTGTGTGATAATGCTTTTATACACTGGTTTAATAAAATGCTGATTGGCCAGTAGCCAGGCAAGGAAGTATAGGTGGGGCAAGCAGATGAGGAGAATTCTGGGAAGAGGAAGGGCTGAGTAAGGAGTCACCAGCCAGACACAGAGGAAGCAAAATGACAAGGCAAAACTGAGAAAAGGTACCAAGCCACATGGCTAAACATAGATAAGAATTATGGGTTGATTTAAGTATAAGAGCTAGTTAGTAATAAGCCTGAGCTAATGGCTGAGCAATTATAACTAATATAAGCTTCTGAATGATTATTTTATAAGTGGGCTGTGGGACTGCAGTGGCTTGACGAGACCAGAGAAACTTTCAGACGGCAAATGGCATTCCACGTTGGGTGCCACTAATTACAATCAATCCATGTGAGTCTATTAAATGGGTAACAGAATTTATTAGGATACAATTGAGGAAATACACTCATGATTACAGAACAGAGTAGACAGCAGAAGTCATCCTCTGGTCTGACAAGGAGTGAATCCACTTCACAGGCAGGAACAAGGGAGAGGGGCATGTGATCCTTCTTTCTTTTTTTCCTTATAAGAGGTCATGTACAATGGCAGGAAGCACTACCTCCTTTGGGCTATATAGCCCAAGGTCATGGGCAGAGCAAATATCACTACAGTGTGGCTTTGTTGGGGTGAGTGTGGCCTTGTTGGAGGAAGTGTGTCACTGTGGGGGTGGGCTTTAAGGTTTCCTAGTTAACTCTTGTTGCCTGCAAGATGCAGCACTTTCAGCTCTGGCACCACGCCTGCCTCCAGGCTGCCATTCTCTTACCTTGATGATAATCTATTGAACCTCTGAAACTGCAAGAGAGTCACCCCAATTAAATGTTCTCTTTATATGAGTTGCTGTGGTCATGATGTCTCTTCACAGCATTGAAAACCCTAACTAAGGCAGGAATTATTAAAAATGTAGTCATTTATTGGTTTGCTTTTAGGAAAATCCATTTATGGTATATTCCTAGTGTATATATGAATCAGTAGTTTGTTCATGTCTATGGATGCATGAAATTTCATTATAAAGAATGATTTTAAAATATTTAAAGCAGTTAAAAATCATTCCCAACAAGATCTCAGGGAGAAAAATGGATATTGTGGGCAATTCTCATAAAGAAGAATATCCATAACTACATGTGGTGGCCCATGCCTTTATTCTTGGTATGTGGGAAGTGGAGTTGAGGGGATCATGAGTTTGAGACCTGCCTAGGCTGCAAGGCAAGATGTTGTTTCACAAAGAAGAAGAAGCAACAGGAGAAAGAGGAGGTGGGAGAGAAGGAAATGGAGGAGGAAAAGGAGAAGGTTGAGGAGAAAGAGGTAGAGGAGGAAGAGGAGGAAATATATTAATAAAGATCACATTATATAATAACAGAATCATAATATTCATTAAAATCAAAGCAAGAAGAATTCCTACTCTCGTTTTGACATTGTTCTAGAATTTGTGGCTAGTGCAATAGAGCACATATCAAAACTAGTAGTTAACAAACAGAAAGGGAATATGAAGAGAGTGATAATTACAGAACATGTGTTTTAGAAACCCCAAAAGTGCCAAGTAAAAATCTTCACATGTAGAAATCAGTAAACTATAGATACAAGAAAAAATGATGAAAAATATCATCCCAATGAAAAAATAAAAGTGATAGGAAAATCTGTGAATAATAGCAATATGTATATGCCATAAATTTCTAAGCAATAATTAATTATGCAGGATCACTTTATAGAAGATCATAAACCGTGTCTAAATAAGGAATGTTTGAATATTCACTTCTTTGAAGGGAGCTATGGGGAGTATTTTTGCTTTCTTAAACTATGAGTGTTCTGATGAAATTCATTTTCAGTCAATTAAATCAAACTTTATCCTGTTAAGTTGAACTATGTTTTCAAAATTGGATTGATCATTTTAAACTCATTTTAGTTAGCATTCAAGGCAACGTGTATGAAAGCAGAAGGTGGCCTTGTCCTCCTTGTCTATTCTCAGAGCCCCCATCTGCTCTCAGACCACCTTCTGCTTTCATACACGTTTTAAAATGTATATTTAAATTTAGATTCCGTATATGAAAGAACTCATGTAATATATGTCTTTCTTCCCCCGCCCATTTCCTGCTCTGAATATTGGCTTCTCTATACTGCCATTATTAATCCGCTCTAGAGTGCCTGTCTGAAGCTTGTCACTAGCACAAGATCCATATGTAAAGGGGTAACATTTATCATATTGACTGTCTGACCCTCTGCCTAATAGATTGTCTGACTTAGAATAGATATTAAAAATATTAATTCCTATGCAGTAAAATATTTTCTTCAGTTAATTTGTTCTTTGAAGTTTTAAATGGCTCATAAAATTCATTCTTTGGCTAGCTTAACTTTTTTTTTTTGTTTGTTTTTGTTTTTGTTTTTCAAGACAGGGTTTCTCTGTGTAGTTTTGGTGCCTGTCCTGGATCTCACTCTGTAGACCAGGATGGCCTTGAACTCACAGAGATCTGCCTGGCTCTGCCTCCCGAGTGCTGGGATTAAAGGTGTGTGCCACCACCACCCAGCCAGTTTAACCTTTTCTAAAAGAAGTCTGGTCTACTTAGTTCCAGCACTTAGCAAACTATAATACATACCTGCATACACATCAGTTCTACATAATAGCATTTCTTCAGTTTCCAAGTCTACATTGAATGAGCTGCATAAACACCACCAAGAACTGTGAAGCTTAGAAGGGAGAATGTTTTAGAAGCGTTCTCTGTGAAAAGGTGACTCATGCTTCAGTTTTCAGTCTCCACAGTAATGTTATGATCTTAGCAAAAGATGAGAATAAGTTAAAAATTCTCCTTATTAAAAAATTAAAACTTGAAAAGAAACTCACTGAATCTCCAAGAAGGTTGAAGTGAAGTACAGAGCAGAGCATGTCTGTCAACATGAGTTCTTTTTGCTTCTATCACATATGAAAGATAAGGTTGCCCATGATTCATAATACTGAATCTTTGATTAATGGTTTTATTTCATAATTAGCTTAACGTTTTCCTCATAAAATTTGATTGATAATGCTTCCCTACATTTTGAAAATCATGGAGTTAAGTCAGGCATGGGGACTTACATCTGTAATGCCAGCAAGCGGGAGGCTGAGTCAAGAGGATTGTTTTAAATTCAAGGCCAGCCTGAGTTACATAGTGAGTTCCAGCCTGGGCTACATAGCAAGCATGGAATATAATGTCAAATCCTGTCTTATAAATTCTTTTCAAATTTAAAAAATAACGGAATGATGCCATAATGTTCATTCAAGGTATCTAAATAACACATTTCTTGATTAGTCAATCTTCCAAAATTTTATGACTTGTGGATGTGTGCATGTATTTGTCATTTTTCATTTTTTGAGATTATAATCATATAATTTCTCTTTTCACTTTCTTCCACTGAAACCTCCTGTATACCTATCCTTTCTTTCTTTAAAATTCATGACCACATCTTCATTAATTATGTCTTAGTTATTGTTCTATTGTTGTGAAGGGATAGCATGGCCATGGCATCGCTTACAAAAGAAAGCATTTAATGGAGCTTGCTTACCCTTTCAGAGGCTTAGTCCATTATCATCATGGCAGAGAATATGGCAACATGCAGGCAGACATGTTGCTAGAGAAGTAGCTGAGGGTTCTACATCCAGATCCACAGACATCAGGAAGAAAGAGAGCCACTGGGCCTGGCTTGGATTTTTGAAACCTCAAGGCCCACTCCTAGTGATGTGCTTGCTCCAGCAATGGTACTCTTCTCAAGTAGTACCATTCTCTGATGACTAAGCATTCAAACATATGAACCTATGGAAGCCATTCTTATTTAAAATACCACAAAGTGTTATTACATGCACATATATAATATGAATATGCATATATGTATATATATTCCTAAATATAACCTGATCAATCCATATAATGTTACTTGTAAATATCAATTTAGTGTTGACCATCTGGTATTAAATAATCAATGGTGTATCACCTTACCTCCTCCCAGCTTTCCCCAGTTGCCTATAGTTCATTGTGTAGGGTTGAGACCTCATGGTCTTCCTTTTACCCAGCATATCTGTTGTTGTCCTTGTGCAGCTAATGCTTAGGCAGTCATAAGACCTTATGGGTGTAACTTCTAACATTACTAGGAGACACAATGTGACAGTAAACCTCCTGATCCTCTGGCTCTTACAATCTTTCTGTCCCTTTTTCCACAATGTTCTCCAAGTCTTAGGTGTAGGAGTGTTTTGTAGATGTTGTATCCATTGGGACTGGGCTCCACAATTCTGCATTTTGATTGTTTGATTATCTGTTGTTTTCCATAATGGCCTCTATCTATTGCAAAGAGAAGTTTCCTTGGTGAGAGGTGAAGACTATACATGTCTGTGGGTATAAGGACAAATATTTAGAATCTATTCAGGTATTTATTATGCTTGTTTGATAAAATAATGGTTGTCAGTTCTACTTCAAAATCCATGACATCTCTAGCCCTGGGTAGTTGGTTAGGTTTTCAGTACCAGGCATGATTTCACTCTTGTTAAGCAAGTTTAAAGTCCAATTAGAGAGCTGTTGGTTACCCTCAAGTAATATGAACCATTCCTGCACACTTAAGTAATCACCATGCTGGTCATTGTTGTGGTTCATAGGTGTCATATCTGGGTAGAACTGATATTTACTTCCCTCCTTTGGAAGCTTGTGTGGTACACTCTGATACCATGAAAGCTAGTACTCAGGGAGGAGGGATTCAGGTCAGTTCTCGGGGCATCTGAGCCGTGTTTCTGAAGTGCATGCTATGTTCAGCAATATGGGCTTACCTTCTACCTCAGGGATGTAGCCTTGGGCAACAGCAATAGGCTGTATGTTTCCACTGATTGATGTGCCTGTTTTTATGTCAATATCATACTGTTTTTATTACTATAGCTTTGTAGTACAACTTGAAATCAAGGATGGTGATACCTCCAGCATTACTTTTATTTTTCAGGAATTTTTTATATACCCTGGGGTTTTCGTGTTTCCATATGAAGCTGAAAATTGTCCTTTCAAAATCTGTGAATAATTGAGTTGGACTTTTGGCAGGGATTGAAGTGAATCTCTAGCTTGCTTTGTTAGTATGGCTATTTTTACTATTTCATCCTACCAATCCAAGAGCATGAGAAATCTTTCCATCTTCTGATTCCAGGAAATTTTTTATTCCTTTCATGATTTTTTTCATTGACTCATTCATTATTCAGTAATGAGTTTTGTTTTGTTTTGTTTTGTTTTAATTTTTATTTTGCAATACAATTAAGTTCTACATACAGACACAGATTCCCTTGTTCTCCCCCCTCCCGCCCCCCTCACCTTCCCCCCAGCCCGCCCCCCATTCCAATCTCCTCCAGGGCAAAGCCTTCCCCACAGACTGAGATCAACCTGGTGGACTCAGTCCAGGTAGGTCCAGTCCCCTCCTCCCAGGCCGAGCCAAGGGACCCTGCATAGGCCCCAGGTTTCAAACAGCCGACTCATGCAATGAGCACAGGAACCGGTGCCACTGCCTGGATGCCTCCCAAACAGATCAGGCCAATCAACTGTCTCACCCACTCAGAGGGCCTGATCCAGTTGGTGACCCCTCAGCCATTGGTTCATATTTCATGTGTTTCCGTTTGTTTGGCTATTTGTCTCTGTGCTTTATCCGACCTTGGTCTCAACAATTCTCTCTCATATACACCCTTCTCATTCTCGCTAATTGGACTCCCAGAGATCCACCTGGGGCCTAGTCATGGATCTCTGCATCCAGATCCCTCAGTAGTTGGATGAGGATTCTAGCACGACAATTAGGATGTTTGGCCATCCCATCACCAGAGTAGGTCAGTTCGGACTGTCTCTCGACCATTGCCAGCAGTCTGTTGTGGGGGTACCTTTGTGGATTTCTGTGGGCCTCTCTAGCACTTTGTTTCTTCCTATTCTCATGTGGTCTTCATTTACCATGGTCTCCTATTCTTTGTTCTCCCTCTCTGTTGTTGATCCAGCTGGGATCTCCCACTCACCCAAGCTCTCTTTCCCTCGACCCTCGCCCTTCACTACCCCCACTCATGTCCAGGCTGTTCATGTAGATCTCATTCCATTTCTCTGTCATTGGGCAATCCCTGTGTCTTTCTTGGGGTCCTGTTTTCCAGGTAGCCTGCCTGGTAATGTGAGTAGCAGTCCAGTCATCCTTGTTCCACATCTAGTATCCTGTTATGAGTGAGTACATACCATGTTTGTCTTTCTGAGTCTGGGATACCTCACTCAGGATGATTTTTCTAGGTCCATCCATTTGTCTGCAAACCTCATGATGTCATTGTTTTACTCTGCTGAGTAGTATTCCATTGTGTATATGTACCACATTTTGTTTATCCATTCTTCAGTTGAAGGGCATCTAGGTTATTTCCATGTTCTGGCTATTACAAACAATGCTGATATGAACATAGCTGAACAAGTGCTCTTGTGGTGTGGTTGAGCATTCCTTGGGTATATGCCCAAGAGTGGTATAGCTGGATGTTGGGGGAGATGGATTCCCAATTTTCTAAGAAATCGCCATATTGATTTCCAAAGTGGTTGTACAAGCTTGCATTCCCACCAGCAGTGGAGGAGAGTTCCCCTAGCTCCACATCCTCTCCAGCATAAGGTGTCTTCAGTGTTTTTGATCTTAGCCATTCTGACAGGCGTAAGGTGGTATCTCAGAGTTGTTTTGATTTGCATTTCCCTGATGATTAGGGATGTTGAGCAATTCCTTAAATGTCTTTCAGCCATTTGAGTTTCCTCTGTTGAAAATTCTCTGTTTAGTTCTATAGCCCATTTCTTAATTGGACTGTTGGGCATTTTGATGTCTAATTTCTTGAGTTCCTTATATATTCTGGATATCAGTCCTCTGTCAGATGTGGGATTGGTGAAGATCTTTTCCCATTCTGTAGGCTGTCGCTTTGCTTTGTTGACCGTATCCTTTGCCCTACAAAAGCTTCTCAGTTTCAAGAGGTCCCATTGATTGATTGTTTCTCTCAGTGTCTGTGCTACTGGTGTTCTATTTAGAAAGTGGTCTCCTATGCCAATGCGTTCAAGACTACTTCCTACTTTCTCTTCTAGCAGGTTCAGAGTAGCTGGATTTATGTTGAGGTCCTTTATCCACTTGGACTTAAGTTTTGTGCACGGTGATAGATATGGATCTATTTGCAGCCTTCTACATGTTGATATCCAGTTTTGCCAGCACCGTTTGTTGAAGATACTTTCTTTTTTCCATTGTGCACTTTTGGCTTCTTTGTCAAAAATTATTTGTTCATAGGTGTGCGGATTAATGTCAGGGTCTTCAATTCGATTCCATTGGTCCACATGTCGGTTTTTATGCCAGTACCAAGCTGTTTTTATTACTGTAGCTCTATAGTACAGCTTGAAGTCAGGGATCGTGATGCCTCCAGAGGTTGTTTTATTGTACAGGATTCTTTTGGCTATCCTGGGTTTTTTGTTTTTCCATATGAAGTTGAGTATTATTCTTTCCAGGTCTGTGAAGAATTGTGTTGGTATTTTGATGGGGATTGCATTGAATCTGTAGATTGCTTTTGGTAAGATTGCCATTTTTACTATGTTAGTTCTGCCTATCCATGAGCATGGGAGATCTTTCCATTTTCTGACATCTTCTTCAATTTCTTTTTTCAGGGACTTAAAGTTCTTGTCATATAGGTCCTTCACTTGCTTGGTTAGTGTTACCCCAAGTTATTTTATGTCATTTGTGGCTATAGTAAAGGGTGATGTATCTCTGATTTCCTTCTCCGCTTTTTTGTCCATTGTATATAGGAGGGCTACTGATTTTTTTGAGTTGATCTTGTATCCTGCTATGTTGCTGAAGGTGTTTATAAGTTGTATCAGTTCCTTGGTGGAATCTTTGGGGTTGCTCAAGTATACTATCATGTCATCTGCAAATAGGGAAAGCTTGACTTCTTCCTTTCCAATTTGTATCCCCTTAATCTCCTTATGTTGTCTTATTGCTCTGGCTAGAACTTCAAGTACTATATTGAATAAGTATGGGGAGAGCAGTAATGAGTTTTTTAATCTCCATGAGTTTATATATTTATTAAGGATCTGTTTGCTATCAATTGTAGGTTTTATTACATTTCAGTCAGGTACAATACAAGGAGTGATTTCAGTCTTTGAATTTCTAAATGTTTGCCTTGTCTCCCAGGATGTGGTCTGTTATTGAGAAACTTCCATGTGCTGCTGAGGAGAATTTGTGTTCCTTGGTGTTTGGGTGGAATATACTGTAGATATCTGTCATGTTCATCTGATATGTGTCTTTGTTAGCGTTCCTATTGCTGTAAAGAAAACACCATGACCAAAAGCAGCTTAGGGAGGATAGGGTTTATTTGGCTTCACTTTCACATCAGTCATCATCCACAGAAGTCCAGGGCAGGAACTCAAGCAGGGCAGGAACCTGGAGTCAGGAGCTGATGCAGAGACCATGGAAGAGTGCTTCGTACTGGCTTGCTCCCCATGGCTTCCTCAGCCTGCTTTCTTATAGGACTGAGGAACGCCAGCCCAGGGATGGCACCACCCCCAATGGGCTGCACCCTCCCCCATCAATCACTAATTAAGAAACTCAGTCTTATGGAGGCATTTCCTTAATTTAGACTCCCTCTTCTCAAATGATATTAGCTTGTGTCAAGTTGACATAAAACTATCCAGCACAATGTATGGTATCAGTTAATTCTGTTTCTCTGTTTATTTTTTGTCCAGAGACCTGTCACTTGGTGAAAGAGGGATATTGAAATCACCTACTATTAATGGATTGATGTAAATCTTGTCTTTAAATCCAGTAGTATATTTTAAATGAAATTATGTACCCCAGAGTTTGGTGCATACATGTTTGGGATAGTAATGCTCTCTTGGTTACCTTAATTGCAGTGAAGTGCCCTTCTCTGTCTCTTCTGATAAATTTTAGTTTGAAGTCTCTTTTGTCAGATATTAGGGTAGCAGGGCCTGCTTGCTTCCTAGTCCCATTTTTTGTTGCAGTATGTATCACTACTCTTTTATTCCAATGAAGTGCCTATTTTAAAGCTAAGATTTATTTCTTTTAGACCACAGATAGATGGATTTTATTCTTGATCCATTCAGTCAGCCTGTGTCTTTTGATTGGAGAATTGAAGCCATTGACATTTAAGTTATTATTGAAATATATGTATTAATTGTGGTCACTGTGCTGTTGATTTTTGGTGGTGTTTGTAGTGATATATTGTGTATCCTAATAAATTTGCCTGGGGATGGGAGGATAGATCCAGCCACTAGATTAGACATAGAGGCCAGATAGTGGTGGCACACACCTTTAATCCTATCACTTAGGAGGCAGAGATCTGTCTGGATTTCTGTGAGTTCAGGGCCACACTGCAAACAGAGCCAGGCAGTGGTGGCACACACCTTTAATCCCAGGAAGTACTGGAAAGCCCACGCCTTTCATCCCAGGAAGTGACATGGCTGAGTGGAGAAAGGTATATAAGTCATGAGGAAACAGGAACTAAAGCAGTTCAGCTGAGGTTCTTTCAGGTGAGGACTCAGAGGCTTTCAGTCTGAGGAAACAGGATCGGCTGAGGAATTGGCGGGATGCGGTTGGCTGTGGCTTGCTCTGCTTCTCTGATCTTTCAGCTTTCAACCCAATATCTGGCCCCCAGTGTTTTTTTTTTGTTTTTTTTTTTGTTTTTTTTCCAATATAATATTTTTATTGATTAGAAAGTCACATGTTGCACCCCAATCACACTCTCTTTTCAGGTTCTCCCAGGTCCATCCCCCAAACCTTGTGACTTCCCATTCCTCAAAGAAATAAATAAATAAATAAAGAAAGAAAGAAAGAAAGAAAGAAAGAAAGAAAGAAAGAAAGAGAGAGAAAAATATCAAGTCCAATTGGTGTTTCTCATATACTCATTAGAACATGATCAAACTCCCATTGGTTCACTCTTAGAGAAAATTTGAGTTCTTCCCCATTCCTGCCAGAAGCCATCAGCTGTGGGAAGCTACTTTTCAACATTCCTATCTCAATTTTTTTTTTTTTTTTACTGTTTAACTTTTTTTTTTTAATTTTTATTTTGCAATACAATTCAGTTCTACATATCAGCCACAGATTCCCTTGTTCTTCCCCCTCCCGCCCCCCTCACCTTCCCCCCAGTCCGCCCCCCATCCCAATCTCCTCCAGGGCAAAGCCTTCCCCACAGACTGAGATTAACCTGGTGGACTCAGTCCAGGCAGGTCCAGTCCCCTCCTCCCAGGCCGAGCCAAGGGACCCTGCATAGGCCCCAGGTTTCAAACAGCCGACTCATGCAATGAGCACAGGAACCGGTGCCACTGCCTGGATGCCTCCCAAACAGATCAGGCCAATCAACTTGTCTCACCCACTCAGAGGGCCTGATCCAGTTGGTGACCCCTCAGCCATTGGTTCATATTTCATGTGTTTCCATTCGTTTGGCTATTTGTCTCTGTGCTTTATCCAACCTTGGTCTCAACAATTCTCTCTCATATAAACCCTCCTCATTCTCGCTAATTGGACTCCCAGAGATCCACCCGGTGGCCCCCAGTTTTTTATTAAAAGACTGTCTACGATTTGAACAACAGTTGTTTGTATTCTTGATGGTACTTTGTATTTCATTCATAATGGCTTCATATTTCTTTCCACAGTCTCTCTTCTATGCTCATTCCTCTCTGTAGCCCCAAAAGATGCTTCCTGCATTTCTTTAGGTTTGATCTATTCAATATAATTTTTTTAGGCTGTTTATGATCTAGAATGTTTTTCCTTCTCCTTTGATTATGACAGAGTTTTTCTGGGTATATTAGCCTAGGCTGGTTATCATAGTCTTTGAGAACTTGGAGTGCATTGCTCCAGACTCTTACTTTTCAGTTTCCATTGAGGAATCAGCTGATGGATTTTCACTTATATGACTTGCATCTTTTCTCTTGCAGCTTTCAATAAACTTTCTTGTTTCTGTATACTTAGCATTCTATCTATGATATGCTGTGTGTATTTGTTTTTCTGATCTTGTCTATTTGGTGTCCTATGTGCTTTTTTTTGTGTGTGTGTGGATGTGTCTTTCCTTGGTTTGGTAATTCTTCTATTATATTGCTGAAGATCTGGTCTATTCCATTGACTTGAGATTCTTTTCAACATCTGTGTCTATAAATAAGAGGGTTTGGTCTTATTCAGTGGTGTCTTACATTTCCTGTGTGTTCTTTTCCTGTTTTTTTTTCTTATATTTTTTATATTTTCTGCTTATTTGGTCTAGACGCTCTCCTTTGTCTTTGAGTCCTGATATTCTACCTTCCTTTTTCTTTCTACTTGTAAGACTTTCCTCTGAGTTTTCTAGTTGAGCTTTGGGGTTTTCAATTGCGTCTTCGTTTTAGCTGGAGTCCTCCTCAGTGTTTCTGTCTCCTGAATGAATTCTGTTCTCAAGTCCTAGATTGTCTTTGTCACTTCCATCAGCCTTCTGTTGGGTTTTTTTGGGCATCTCCTAGGTATTAATTCTCCTTAAGCTCTTTCTCCTTGATTTCATTGAGCTGTTTCGGTCTTTTTTAAAATTCTGAATTCTTTGATGAAGCTTATGATTGTTATTTTAAATTCTGTGTCCCTGGGTTTATCTAAGTAATTCTCATTAGCAAACATTTCTACAGAACTGGTAGACCTTGGAAAGGAGATACTGGATTGACCTTTCATGTGGTTGGTATTTTTTATTAGATCTGGGCATGTAGATTTCTTTTGTTAGTTTTGAGTCTGATATGAACACAGATTGATACAGAAGAGGAATGAATATACAGGCAAGTTTGGCCTGAACATATGATGGAAATGGCCTGAGTGAAGTGAGGTTACATGGACAGAGAGGCTAGTGTTCAGGACATTCTTCCTAGTCCAAGCCCACAGTGTGGTGATAGATATGGCTGAGTGGAAAGGTTGCATATGGTGTGGGAGGGGTGTTTTGGTTGGGGATTATAGAGTCCAGAGAAACGTAGAAATGTTGGCAGAACAAGCAAGGGAACTCAAAGTAGGCTGGAGCACTGGATGTGAGACCAGGGCTAAATTTGGCAAGTTGGGGAGAATGTGTGGATGGGTAGGTCAGGGAGAATCATTGGGCTAGACTCTAAAGAGTGAAGTAAGAAGCCTGAAGAGACCTGCTGAGGTGGCAGGTAGGGCAGGTCCTAGCAGAATCCTAGAGACTGGGTTTTGGGTTTTTGTTTTCTTTCTTCTTTTCTCTTCTCTTCTTTTCTGTTCTTTTCTTTCTTTCTTTTGTGTTGTTTTAAAGAAGTTAGAGATGCAGCAGGTCTCAGCAGTAATGAGTCTGTTCACATTGTATTCAGCATCATAAGGCTGAAAGGAGAAAAAATTCAAACTCAGGACTTTTTGGCAGTCAAGTACTTGCTCCCCTGGGTCATTAATCTGCTGGGTTCCCATGGTATCCTTCTTTATTGTCCATCCTTTGCTGGGGTTAAGAAGAAATTGGTCTGTGATAGCTTTTTACATTTTTTAATGATAATTCTGGTGTTGGGTAAGGCCCTCTGGAGTATTTAGTGCTGCTTCTATGTGGAAGGGTTGTTGTTAGTGACTAGACTTTTATTTATTTATTTTTTTTTTGGTTTTTCGAGACAGGGTTTCTCTGTGTAGCTTTGCGCCTTTCCTGGAACTCGCTTTGGAGACCAGGCTGGCCTCGAACTCACAGAGATCCACCTGGCTCTGCCTCCCGAGTGCTGGGATTAAAGGCGTGCGCCACCACCGCCCGGCCTTAGTGACTAGACTTTTAACGAAGCTGTTAAATGTCCATAGGTATTGTGAGTGCTGTTGCATTTCTTAGACCGGGAAAGGTTGTAACGTCAAAGAAAAGCTAATAAATTTGATATGGAAATTTGGATTGTAATACAGTAGCAAAAAACTCATAACATAAATTTAGATATGAGTGGAGATAAACTTTCAATGTTACCTGCCTATAATTAAATTACATTGCCTGGGTTTGAACCTAAATTTTGGGGTACAGCAAATAGGCTAGGGAACTTTGAATAACGAACATTAACAATTTTGTTTGTTGAATGTCTCACTATCTTATTTTTTCTTTTTCTTTCTTTTTTTGTTTTTGTTTTTGTGTTTTTGAGACACAGTTTCATATATAACCCAAGATCACCTCTGAACTTGATTATAACCCATACTGGCCTCAATTCGTGATTCTCCCGCCTTAACCTCCCAAGTGTTAGGAATACGTGTGTGATTCCATGCCTTGCTTTTTAGTTAGTTTTCTTAAATTTCAACTGCTAGTCAACCTTAAATTTGCATGGCTAAATGTAATTCAGAGACAGAGCATAGATTTACCATGCATGAGGTCCTAGACTTCATTTCCCAATGAGTGTACAGACACACACCCAGGCACATGCGCACACACAGGGTGATATATAGATAGAGGTGTGTATCTGTTGGCTGTTCTACTTAAAGTATAAATTTAAATAGGAGAAAGGCTCAGAGGAGGGAATAAAGTAGAATCTTCAGGCTGTGACAGTTGGAAGAAAGCTCTCTAAGAAGCAGGCCTTCTTCAATGACAGCGCGTAATTTCATTAGCTTATTCTCTTGAGAGTCTAAGCTATAGCAACATGGTACTTGACTTCCACTGGTACCAAAACCTTGAGAATGCTCAGGTAGAATTATCTGTTTATACTTACCACAAAATAAAACATGATTAGACATAATCACACCTTAAGTTGCGATGGCAGATGTTGACATGACTATAAGCATTTGAAGCAAAAACAAGGTTACTGAGAAATATATGGAAATAATGAGACAAGTGTGTCCAAAATAATCTATTCACTGGAAAATGAGAGAATTTTAGAGTATGAAAAGTAATGGGGGAGATAATTGGGAACATTCAGTATATAGCCGGTGTCTAATTAAATTGACAGGTTTTGTTTGGGGAAAATAGAACCATGTGAATTAGGCCACAGGTTAGTACTCACACCTCTATGATGAACAAGCTACTACTGGAATATGCCTCACAACGAAGGCTGGAATCACAGCATAGCCTTTGAGCTTTTGGGAGCAAGACTAATTCTGCTTTAGCTGTCAAAATAAATACTATCTCAATGATGTGTTCATCCACAATACGGTAATGAAATAGGAAGAGGGTATTCAGGGCGGTAGCTCTGGGAGCCAGTCAGTGCAAAGGAAGGAAGGAGAATGTTTACATATAAAAATCCTAAAGTAGGAAAGTGTGTTCGTGCTGCCGCCGAGTTATGACACTCGTTCAACTAAAGGGCACATCAGAGGGGTGGACACATAGGGTTGGCGATTGGAAGTAGTGAGGGAGAAAAGCTGAATAAAGGAGCAGGGGAGTGACTTTTAAATAAAAAGGGTTATAAAGGGTTTTCAGATGTTGTTTGGCTCTTAAAGCCGGATGAGACTGATGGTTTTTTTAGTAATCCTCACATCTGAAATAGGATCACGTACATTTTCAGCCAGTTCTCAAACAAGTTCCATATTCTACACAAATAGAGAAAATGCAATTCATAATTGACAAGGTATGAATTTTTTATACTTTGAGCCATAGGCTGCCACATCAACAAATGTAATTCCTTAGCAAATATGTCTTATGTTCATATTTATGAAATGTACACAATTGACACAGAACCCAAAAGGGAGTAAGTAAGCATTTTAAATACACTTTGGTTTGCAAATTCCATTCTGGGAAACATTTATTAAATTAGGAATGAGGAAAGTATGCAAACAGAGTGTTCTGGGTTTCAGTTTACCTTGAACCCGGTGTTACTTTTCATGGATTTTTATCAGAGCTTGGATTTCTGTTGGCTGAAGTGTTAGCCTTGCTCTGTTTTGTTTACTGTCTTTTTTTAAATATATGATGAGGTGCTCTCAAAGTGAAAGTGATAAATTATTAAAACCTAAAGGCTCGTAATGAAAACCAGCCAGCTGTTACGGTTTCAGGCAAGTTTGTGAGCACATCCAGGAAGCTGCTCCGAGGCTTGCTCAAGTCTTCCCCACCCCCACAGCACTGTGTGTGGCATGTTGTATTTTACAGAGATGTTTGCAACAGTGTCCCCAGTCATACATACTATTCTACAGTCCTGCCACTTGCCCAGACAAATGATGCATCTGGTTTTTCTCTTCTTGGAACCAGAGCTTATGACTGCTTTGTAATTTTTACACACTAAGAAGTAATGCCAAGTTCATCTCAAGGGTAGGCTGTAGAAGGAGGTGTGTCATTTCTGTACTGAGGCACTATTGTTGGAACCCTTAGCTGGTGTAGAACAAATCTTATGAACCAGACACTGCCATTCTGTGAGGAAGCCCAAGCCACACATGAAAGACCAACTCTAAATGCTCCTGAAGATCATGTTACCTGAAGATCCTTCAGCTATATAGTATCACCCACTAGATATTTAAATTAAGATGCCACCGATGAATGTGGCCCTTTATTTGAGTTTCTGAAGTGAAGCTCCAGACCCCACAGCTATTCCCATTATCACCATTCTAATGGTACAATAATTACACCTAGGACATTAAGAAAAGTGTGAAGATCCTGAGAAGCTGGTAAAGCACCTTCCATTGCCTGTGGTATTTGCTCTGGTAACTAAGGAGTATGACACATAAATGGCTGCTATTTTTTCATATTTGTTTAATCTACTTCTGTAGGTAGAATATTTTTACTATATATATCATTTTATAATTGAATTTTCATATTATATACAATAACTGTATCTCAAAAACAAGGAAAAATAATACAATGGAACATTTCTTATATGCAAAACACAGTGCTAAAAACCTTTCCTAAATTAGCTTGCTATTCATAATAACCTTAAAAATTACATATTACCTTCCATATTTGCAGGTAAAAACCCTGAGACCCAGGCAAGCTTAAGTTACTTAGTAAAAAGCAATGAAGTGAATCATATGGAAGTCTAACGTGCCTCTAAAGTTTTATGCACTTTTTATCAAGCACCATTGCATTTGAGTAATGAAAAGCAGATCTTAAGTAATAGGTCCATCCATAGAAGTGAAAAACCAAAAATATTAACAATTCACAATAGGTTTTAGAAGTAATCATTTATCTTAACTTTTTATATATCTTCTTGCCCAAATAACCTCCACCCATTCTGTCTGGAAGGGTTCCAGAGCAAAAATGTGAGTCATTTTCTTTATAACTGATGAGAGATGTTGAGCCAGAATTAACCAACTAAGCGATTCAATTTGTATGGAATGATAAATGCTGCTTAATGGTGTGTTAGATACTAACAGAGAGCAGCTATGTAGACTTAAGAGAATTTTCTTCAGGCAACCTCTAGCCAACCAATTGTAGTGCTCTCTTGAAATCTGCCTATCTGGTGTGCCTTCTAGACATTTAGCAGAAACAGTCTCCCTGACCCTGAGCCATAGGAGGATCAATGGATCATAGTGCCTAGCGCTCCATAGTTACAAAGAACTTCAGGAAAAGGATAAAGGCTTTTAAGTTCAAGTCAGAATAGCCTGTGACTTTTATAGGTAAAATTATTTGTTTCTGTAAAATGAAGGAGAACACAGCAATAGCTGTCCAAGTTTTTCTTCTACTCTTAATATACTTCAATTCTATAAATTAATTCCACCTATTTTAATATATATGTCTTTTCTCTTAGCTCTGTAGCAAATTCTCCCATGAGTGAGACTCTTATGTCACCATCTTCCTCCTGACAAAAGCCAGAATTAATAGACTGAGGTGCATGATCATGTCTTTGTTCTAAGTAGACTATGATGTCGTGAAGATTCTTCTGCCTTAAATGTGTTGTCTCCTCACATACGTGCATCTATTCCATGTACTCACATTGGCATCTCATAGTCACAGTCAACTTAAAGGAACTAGGAAAGAGTGCAAAAGGAAAGCCAGAATAAGAAACCTAGTGGAGCCATAATTTATGAAGTACATACAAGGGTCTGCAAGTGTTTGTAAGTCTCGGGGCTTGCTCTTGTTTGTTTGTTTGTTTGTTTGTTTGAGACAGATTCTCACCATGTAACCTAGGCTAGGCTCAAGCTAGTCACATTAATATTGGCTTTTCTTTGGAGAAAACAAATGTTGACATTTTTATGAATGTAGGCCTTTCATTCAAAACATTTAATGGACACCTGTTACATGCCAAACTATGTTCTAAGCTACTGTGGGAAACATGATGAATGAGGTCTTTATCCTCAAAGAACTTACACCAAAGAATACCAAAGTCATACTAAAAATTTCAGAGGCCTTTGCTTTGCTTTTAAGAATTCAAAGTTGTGGCTCTAATCTAGAGAAACACTTTGGACTAAGGCCCCTCAGCGGCCACACTGGGCTGGTGCTCAGATCAGTGTCTCACTCAGCTCTTATCAGAGAAACTTCCTCCTGCAGTAGATGGAACTAACACAGAGACCCACAATGGACAGTGTGCAGAGAGTGGGAGACCTTGGAGGACTCAGTCCCATTCAAGAGTTAGGGATCTTTGTAGAAGAGGAGGCAGGAAGATTCTAAGAGCCTGCAGGGGTGGAAGACACCAAGGAAACAGTGTTGTCCAGATACAACAGGACTGATGCGCGTGTGAACCCACAGATACTGTGGTAGCATGCAGAAGGCCTGCACAGGTTCAAGCTCGACAGGGTCCCAACACTGAAAGTGGACACCAGCTTCCACCCCTAACAAGAAGCTATATGCAATTGATACCTGCTGGCAAAGGAAACACCAGTTCCTGCCAGTGCGTTCTGGCTGGGTAAGTCAACCACACTCCAGGGCAGGCCCAGTGCCTGGGAGTGCTTGACTAACACAAAATGAACTCAGTGGTGTTTTTGCAGACGTTTTGTCTCATTCTGCACTGTTTGGGTATTTTTTTGTCTCAGTCTTTTGCTTGCCTGTTTTAGTTTCTGGCTTTGTGAGAGTGGGTTTTACGTGTTTCTTGGAGTTTTTATTTTTGATTTTTTTTTGTTTTGATTTTGTTTGTTTGTTTGGTTGGTTGGTTTAAAGAAAGAAAAAGAACATAAAGTTGGGTGGGTAGAGAAGTTAGGGGGATCTGGGAGGAATTAGAGGGGGCTGATTAAAATATATTATATAAAAAACAAATTTTAAATCCAAAGTCAGTTTTCATTGGCTTTGGCTTTGAATAATGGAAAAGAATTTCAATTTCTTTAGGCCATTCTTCTCATTAAATAACTGTTTCTGTTGACCAACTCTTCTTACCCATCAAAACAGAGTGAAATAAGCATATACCACAGTCCATTAATGATGTGGTAAGGAGAGAGCCCGTGTCTCCCTGAGGATCTCAGCCTAAGTGCGCTCTTTTCTTGACTTCTTGGGGCTACTTTGGGAAGTAGAATGGTTGTGTTGCAATTTCCAGTCCTGTTCTATGACATTGAAATTTACCTTCTGTAAGCTTTAGTTCATCATAACCATTCACCTCTGCTTTGTAAGCAGAGCATTAAATAACAGTCCAAACTTCATCCTTTGGACCTGTCTCTCACATGGCACAGACCCTAGGTACAGCAGGCTGCTGGCATCCTTGGCACAGTAGCCACCAGTTAGTTCCTCTGAGTCAGGCTTGCATCTTCACCCCTTTTCTGACAACAGGAAGTCAGAGGAAGGGGTACATTTCATTGTATGTAAAAGGGAAGGAAGGAACTAAGTAATGTGTCTCCTCAGGCCCAAGGAACTGAAATGTAGCAGTTTTCAGAGGCCGCCTATCTGTGTAGAAGTGATGGCATTCTGTCTCCTGTAAGTAACAAATACTCTTGAGTCAGTTCTTCCAATTCTGGCCTGCCATGGACTTTCCCATCAGTTAAATTGCTGACATATGCAGAATGTCTGTGAGGTGTTCTTGAGCTGTGAATTCCCTAAGAAAAGCTCATGTTTCATCCATTTCTTTCTGAAACACAGACTTAGAAAGACACAGGTTGTGGTAGGAAGTGTGCTGTACCGGATAAAAGTACTTTAATAGCATCTGCTTGGGTTAGAACCCTGTCTATGCTACTGACCACCTCTGTGACACCAGGTCATTCCTGGTCTGTAACAATAATAATAATAATCTCACAATAACATTATTTATCACTGAATTTCAAATCTATGTAAATAAATCTAGGTAATGATTCAATGGCAAGTAATGACACCACCCACCACACAAAGCTGCTGGGTGTTTCTCCTAGGTTTTCAGTAAGTTTCAGGTTTGTAAATTTCAGACAGTTTCAAGCAAACCCTGAACCAGGGGCTGTTACAGCTCCTTTTCTAAAAACAATACCACTGTTAATATGAATGACTAGGTTGGCCATAGGCTCCTGGGCTGTTGGATAGTTTTTAAATTAAAAATGTGTATTCCTTTCCTCCCTGATGAAAAGGGATTGCTGTTTTACCACACCACACCCCAACTTCTGTTTTACATAGTAAAAGCATCAGTCAATGTAATAGTTTGAAGTATACTGACAATCCAGCATGGCTTGAGGGATGGCCCTGACTGGGGATGAAGAAGACAGACAGATGGACACATGAACTCACAGAAAAGCTCTCTGATGGAGAAGCCACAGCACCCCAGAAGCTAGGTGTGTTTATTACATAGAGTTGAACAGAGAGGAAGGGCTGTGACTTACAGCTGGACCAGGAGGTGGAGTTATTACGCACCGATAAACAAGGACACAAGGGTTATGGTTTGCAGCTGGGTCAGTTTGGCTAATCTCTGCAGCACAATTCTCTTTGGGGGAGCAGCCTTCCAGCTGTAAACATCTGGAGGAAGAAAGCTTTTGTAGCGTGAATCTTAGAAGGTCTTATTAATAAAATCAAACCTGGGGCCAGTTATTGGGGTGAAATGCTGGATGGTCAGAGAGACAGAACAAGCCACAGCTAACCTCACCTGGCCAACTTCTCAGCTGGTCTTGTTTCCTCAGACTGGAAGCCTCTGTGTCCTCATATCCTAATGGCTCTCAGCTGAACTGTGCTGCTCAAAACCTAAAAGCTTAACCAGCCAAAAGCTTCTAGTTTCTGGTCCTCATGCCTTATATACCTTTCTGCTTTCTACCATCACTCCCTGGGATTAAAGGCTGCTTTCTGGGATTAAAGGTGTGTGTCACCATGCCTGGCCATTTCCAGTGTGGCCTTGAACTCACAGAGATCCAGAGGGATTTCTACCTCTGGAGTGCTAGGATTAAAGGTGTGAGTGCCACCATTTTCTAGCCTTTGTATCTAGTGGCTGTTCTGTCTCTGACCCCAGATAAGTTTATTAGGGTGCACAATATTTTGGGGAACACAATACCACCACAAGCTTTGGTGGGCATTTCTGCATGCACTGCCAAGAACGCTGCATTCAGTCCCCTAAGCCTGATGTCGTGAGGTCCTTGACATGGCCATCCCCTGTCAAGAGCACACATTCACTCAGGACTTCACTTCCTTAAGGCGCTCTACAATCCTCACAGTATAAAAATAGATATTTCATTATGTACTATAAAAATTCCCAAAATACCAAGTTTAAAGGGTAAAAATGACTTACTTCGACATATTACGTAATGTATACCTGTGAATAAACAGCAGTACAGTTATAGCGGCTGTCACTTGTCTCGTAATAAAGAGAAGTGTTCTACGTCAGCACTAAATGCTGGTCAGGTAGTGTGACCTTGGCCCTCTGTCTAAATTCTTACAGTCCTTAAAGGTCTAGCATTGGCAACGAAGTTTCTGTGGTGATGTGGATGATTTACTATTAACAGGAAAGTTCAGATCCCATTACCACTGACAGCTGTGCTCCCATTTATGTTATTTTTAAGCCATAACTATTTAAAACGTTGCAGTTAGCATCCTTACTTGTCCATTTTGTTGGCATATAACTCTCCTATTAAATATGTAGAACAAATCATATTAATTAAAATAAATTGCTTGGGCAGTTGAGCTGTGCTGCAGATGTCTCATAAGGCTATAAATTCAAATTAATTAAAGACTGCTTGCCCCTGTGCTTGGGAAAGATTCCTTTTAGTGCATTAGTAGTAACTAAAGAAATCAACCATCTTGCAAAAGAAAATTCATTTGAGTTGTTGAAGAAATAGCTAGATCAATGGATACATAGCTGGTTAACACAATCGTGTAACAAAATCTTGGCAGAAGCAAACGAGTTGCGTGTTCACAGTCGCAAGTGTAGACAGTCTTTTATACTGAATGTAAATTTTAGTAGGAGTAACTGTATTTGAGTCTACTTATTGTATGATCTAGATCTATTACATTTAGTTCTGTATTTATATGTGTATATATGTAGAGTTCCAGAAGATGTTTGTGTGTGTGTGTGTGTGTGTGTGTGTGTGTGTGTGTGTGTTCCATGTTAACAGATCTTTCATAAGATAAACACGTGATCTTTGTCTTCTAGATATTAAAGTATTCAGTGAGGTGAAAATAATGTGGAGCACTAGATAACCCACTCAGCTCATATGAATAAATGCATGTGTGTTATAACCACCAAAGACAAGGATGGGACGATCTTCTGTGGTGTTCTGTAAATGTGTCGTGTCCTTTGCATTTCATGGAAATCTCCATAATATTAAAAATCCCCTTAAACTAACATGCCTTAAGAAACTTGTTAATAAATAAGTTAATAAGGATCTCAGATGTGGTGGCATATGCCCGTGATCCTACAGCATGGTGGCTAAGGAAGATCATGAGTTTGAGGCCAGCCATTGCTGTACAGTGAACTGAAGGCTAGCCTGGAGTTAGACAGTGAGGTATTCTAACAAACAAAGCCTACCTCCAACCGTTTATCAAAGTGAAATGTTTTCCACCTACCATTCCTAAAAGTACCTACAAAAAGTCATAATCAAAGATATATAGGATCCTTATAATTTGACTGTTACAGATTTGATATAAAGTTCAGAAGAAAATAAAACTTTTAAATTTTTAAAGATTAAAGCCTATAAGGACCTTTTAAATATTGTTTTGGTGAGAATAAGGCTGATCAATAAAAAACTGTTTTCACATTGTATAAAAAGATTGCGGATTTCTCCGTTTCTAACTAAGTGTAGACTGAGGAGGATAGAACAAAGCTATGTATTTTTTGAAACTTGGGTTTTTAAAACCTTAGGTCAATGTGACTGCAGGGTCTCATCATCTGGAGAACATATTAGACAGGGTAGATTTTACCTTTTAAGCATGTGTTGTTAAGGCCTGTCTCTAAGACAAGACACTAATCTACTGCTCTGCATGGGGTAGGGATAGAAATACTAAAATGTGCTGTTATGGTGTAACTCACTTGCTGGGTGCTTGCCTAGCAAGCAACATCAACACCACATAAAACTGGTGCTGTGACCCAGCACTGGGTAAGTGGGGTATAAACAGGGTCATTTAAAGCCATCCTATAGGGAACTGGCTTGGGGGAGCTATTGTTTAAATTCAAGTATAGCAAATGTTTGTTCTGTTTTAGACTAATTTTCTCAAGCATAGAAAATCTTTATACCCTGCATGTCCCTCCCCAAAGTTTGTCCTTTGGGACTCAGTGTTACGTAGAGTCTCTTTCCAACGGGACTGCCTTCTGAGAATAGTATCAAATACCATCATTTCCAGTGTCCCTATAATTTAATAATGACTTCACTACTCAACAATCTCAGAATGCTTTCTGTCTTAATGTTGATGCTTTTCCAAAAGAAAAGGAAGACGTGAATGATTCCCTAGAGCTACTTCGGATTGCTTCATGAGTCAAGGAAGGAATGCCTGACTTATGCCTGCCTCATAGACAATTACTAAAATAAAGCCTAAGGAAACCGCAGCAGTTCCTTTTAGTACCACTGACATTTCATACCTGCACTGAAGTCGTGTGGAAAATCATTATGAGATTCTGTGGGTGTATCTGGGATAATTATTCAGCCTTTCCCAGATGAACTCTCAGACTATATAAGCAACTGAGGACAGCACTGTCTCCAGCTCCGCTCACTCCAGTTGCCTACCTAGCACGGTAGTCTGGACTCAGCACATGCTCAGTGAATGTTTTCTGGGTGAATGAGTAAATTAGTTACGTGCACTAAAATTCTGTCTGAAATATGGCTCCTTGTGATTTATTTTGAATAGACCCATAAACCAAGCAGGTCGCTCAACTATAAGCCCTATGCCTAAAGACCAATAAAACAGCTAACTTATAAAGCCCTTTTATTTCAGTCTTTTCAGAAGAACATACTACAATTTATTTTTACTTTTACCACTCATTGAGACAGATTGAAAGTTTTGAATTTATTCTAGTATAATATGTGACTTAAATATTTTTTGAAGATTTATTTATTTCTATTTTATGTGTATGAGTGTTTTGTTTACAAGTATGTCTATGTACCACATGCATCCTGTGTTCTCAGAGGCCATAAGAGGGCATTGTATACCCTGGAACTGGAGTTACAGTTGGTTGTGAGCTGCCATGTGGATGCTGGAAATCAAACAGGGGTCTGCTGGAAGAACAACCAGTGTGCTCTTAACCACTGAACCATCTTTCTGGCCCTTAGTGATTTAGCTATTTTGCTAATCACAGTCAAATAGAGATATTTTTCATTGGGGAAAAAAAAGCTAATCACATGTCAAAATTAAATAATTAAATCCTTTTCAAGTACTTTTGTACTTTGTACTGTGCATGTGTGCAATCGTGCATGCATGTGTGCGTGTGTGCGTGTGTGTAAAGGTGAGGATACCAATACCTATGGACATACAGAGCCAGAAAAGGGTGTCTAGTCCTCTGTAACTGGGTTTTCAGGTACTGTGGACAGACAGCTAGTCATGTGGTTGCTAGGTTATGAGCTCCCATAACTCATAACTCTTCACCATTGAACTATCTGTTCAGCCATAACTATTTTTTCTGTATATCATGATCTCACTTTTAGAAGAATGTGAATATGTCTAATAGATAGAAGAATTTTCAGAAAGATGTTTTTGGGTATTATTAAATTTTAGGATTTATTTTTAAAAAGTGCTAATGTAGAAACCAAGATGAATTTCAAAAGCTGACATCTTATTATTTGTATAATTTAATAAATGATATCTATTTGAGATATCAACTGCTACCCATTGTGTTACTAGAACTTACAGGCTATTTCTATTCATCTAAATATAGTGTAATGACATCTACAGTTCTGATAGATACCTACCAGCAGCTATTCTGTGAGTCTGACGTGTAGAAAGTGTGGTGTATGGAGCACTATGTTGTTGGAAAACATGTTCTCTGAGCCAGCCTAACATATTTGAACATTTTAGATGGTGGGAGGCATTGTGGTAGAGAACAGGAGCAGCTTGTGTTTGTTTGCCTGCCTGCTTGCTTGTTTTGGAGAAGAAATAACATCATTTGGCTCATATTTTAGAAAACTGAATCCATGGACAATTTCTCTGAATTATGGGTAGCCAAGTAATATTTCTACTTCGTGATCATTAAAAGGCATAATCAAATATTCTCTGAACTTGATTCAGGATTAGGCAGTTGGGAAGGAATGCATGAAAGGTAGACTGTGGACATAATCTGAGGAAGAATGAGCTGGTTTGAAGTGAATGGAAAGGAATTTCAGATGGCTAGCGAGCAAAGTATCACATAAAAGCATAGATAACATAAGACAGGGGCAGTAAGGATGACAGTTCTCTCCTTGAAGAAAGGCAGCAGAAGCCAAACAGAACTGTGACCAGGCTAGAGCATGAGACCTTCAACCCTCTAGTCAGGGTGGTCATGGATGGTATAGTTCCTCAGGATCATGAAACTGAGACATGAACAGCTCTGAAGTTTTGAACTTCTGAGCTAGGGATGAGGTCAGTGATATATAGGTGTGAGAATGTCTTCAGTGTGTTGTGTCTGTACTGATGGTTGCTGATATGTGCACAAAACTGGGGGAGGAGATGCAAAGTGTTTTCTTGAGTCCCGACCCTGTGTGGTTATTGAGGGCTATGAAGTCACAGTCAATTTCTAAACACACACAAATGTCTTTATATAAACAATGTTAATAGACAAAGTGGGAATAAAAACGATTATCAAGAAACTGAATTAGAGAACTCAGGGATGAGGATGAAGAACAATTCATTGCATCTCATAGTGCAAATGAACTGCAGATGAGGAGACAGGAGCTGAACGTAGGTAGCAGATGGGTTTCTTGAGGGAGAAGATGTCTGTGGCCCTGAGAGAGACTCATGTTCACAGAGCGTCAAAATAAAGAAATGGTTACTTGCTATACTGTGCAGAGGAGAAGTACAAAGGGGTTTTGTTCTAGAGGAGTAAAATCCAATATAAATTCACCATTCACTGCTCAGTCACCAACTGGTAGGACAATTTCAAGTCATTAATTGGACCAGATGGTTAATGTTTTTAATGGCACAGTCAACTAATAAATAACTGTAAAGCACTTTGTAAATACAAAGAGCCACATAAATGTTTAATAATCACATTAAGTTGGGAGGCTTATTTCAAGTTACACTTATATCAAAGTATTTTACTGGCATTTCAGGAGAAATGCCAATAATATAATCAGATGCCATATCATAACTGTACCTAAAAATACAACAAAGGCATAATCAAAAACCAGAACAAGTTCAGCCAGTATGGGCTGAAAAGAGTGGATCAGCATGCACTGTTTCTTTCACAGAAGACAAGAAGAAGCATGAGAGGATGATGGGAGCTTATAACAGCACCAAGGGAGGCCATTGCCGTACATAGAACCTCACTTGCCTATGTATTTGAAGGAGAATTTGTCAGATAAAGTGATGTGAAGACACGAAACAGCAGGAAAAACATGGATGCGAAGACTCTGGTACTCCACTTAGTTCAAGTAGAGTCTAATAAACTAGTTGTAACATTTTATGAGCCCTTGGCATTCACAGCTCACCTAATCTTCGTAACACTGGAATGAATACTGGCACTGTCACCTATTTTAAAATTGAGAAAATCTGATTCACACAAAGATTAAAACACTTGTCTAATATCACATTTTTAATAAGAGATAGAATCAGGATTGAATCCCAAACAATATGGCTTCAATATCTTCTGGGAAGAATCTGGGATAAATCATATAATTCTAATTAGATGAAACAGATGTGTTCTTCCTCCTTCTTCCTGCCTCTAAACATGGCTGGCTGGCTGATGTCACCACAACCATCTAGGGACCGTGACGTGATGTAAAAGAAAAGAAAACCACTGTGACAGCAGATCTGCCTTGGGTCCACTTAGCCAGCAGCTGCAGTCACTTCCTTTGGGATTTCTTGTTCTGTGAGGACAGTAAGACCCACCACAGTCACATTTGCCCCTACTTACAACCACGATCAAATAACGAAGAAACCGGACGACAACAAAAACCTGCCCCTCACTGGGTGCTTGCTAGGAATAAGGCATTATTTTGTTTTATGTATATTTCCTCATTTCATCATCACTGCACTTCTGTGAATTCCCATTTTATAGACAGAAAATCAGCCCCAGTTCACACAGCTTAAGGGTTCAAATTCAGGCTGCACCCTGCCTCCTAAACTCTCTTCAGCAAACAGCATTCTGAGGAGTCAGACACTTAAGCAGTTTCAATTAAAATGAGAAATTAGATAGGGATTCTTACTATTTTAATACTCTGATTACTATTCAATATGATTGGAGCTTCTAGAACAAAAGTTTCTCATCAGGGCTACTATAAACACTTTGCATGAAAACCATTTTCCACCCTGCTCCCTGGGTCCCACTAAAACCACTAACATGTCAGGGAAACACCTTGCACATTTCCTAGAGTCTTCCCCAGCTACAACGGCCTTTCCAGAATGGAGACTGGCAAAACTGCTTTGTGAAAAGTCCAAATGGTAAGTATTTTAGGGCTTGTGGGATGTGGTATCTTGGTGGTCTCCATCACAGCTACTAAGCTCTGCTGTGTGGGATCAGTCACAGCAGACACAGATAAAAGTGCATATGGCGGTGTTCCACTCAAACTCTTCTGGCACTACTTTACAGATAAAACACTGAGACAGGAAGGTTCAGAAACTCTCCTGAGACGATTCAACTAGCAAGCAATAGGCTCCACTTCAACTCTAAGTCAGAGTGATCTCTCAGGGTTCAGGCTTGAATTTAAGACACAATTGATTTTACAGATTTTAGCTGGTTTTCTTCTGGCAGAAGACTGACTGTGTCTCAGAGAACTTCTTATACTCCAGACTGTGGTCCTCTTCATCTGTCTGGTGTTGGTTGCTCTTTCATACCTTAAAGGCCCTACAGGACTTGCATCTTTGATAACCTGCATTGATGCTACCATTGACCTATGTCATGATTAACCATGTCGCCAAGCACTGCTCTCCCTGTTGGCTCTGACACACAGTCTTCCACAAAGTTCTCCCACAATACAAGATTCCACAAAACCAGTCACCAGAACAGCTATTCACTGATGTGTAACTTTTATTTATCATGCCTTAACTGTTCATAGGAACCATAAACCTGCTATTGCCCATTAAAGTGAAAAGGAATATAAAACACTGAGCCCAGGGTCTGATGCTTTCAAGAGCCCTACGCAAGAGCTTATGTTAGGATGTTTGTAGTGGCAAGCAGACACTACTACTGGTCCTGCTGTAATTATATAAATGAAGGAGGATTTGTGAAGGCTTAGAACACCCAAGTCAGGCAGAATGCACCTGATGCACAGGTTTTGACTACTGACATTGTGGAATATCTCAGCAAAGGTTTTATGTAGAGACTCAACTGTATTAGACAGAAAAAGGACCCATAGTCAAGATGCCCAAGCTTCTCTATCCCACCCACCCCCGGGAGAAAATGGATAGGACCTCTTCTAGAAGGTAGTAGTACTTATATAGATCAGTGGGGTCTTACGGAATTCTACTGCTCATCAGTATATTAGGCACAGCAAAGTGGAGGCTATGTTGAATTTATTAAACAATAATAGGCAGGTAGGGGATTTAGCAATAGTACAAGAGGCAGGCTACCAAGTCAGGATGAACAAAAACGGAGTCACCACAGATTTACTATAAAGCCTTTTGGTGAGGGTTAGGAAACACTGGTCCTGATAGCTTTTGATTTCTCTTGGGAAATGCTTCTATCACAGATACTTACTACATTGGAGAAACTACAGATAAAGATTTGGAACGTATTGTACATTGGTATTTGACAAACTGGTAGATTCGTTTCTCTCCTGGTAATTCTTTTGACAAAATGATTTGATTTCTCATTGTATTAGCAGTTAGAGATAAACTTCTCTTGGCAAGTTATGAGTATGAAATGCAGCATGCTTATGACAAATATCTCAAGTATCTAGCACTTTTGTTTAACAAGAATAAAATAATTAGAAAAATATAATCTATTACCTTTTTACCATTTATCATTTTTTTTATCCTTGTATAAAATGATTTCTTCTTAATAAACACAAGGTAGATGTAAAAGAACTTTGGTAGGTAAATAATTTTGTCTAATATCATTAATTACTAACAGCTCAATTATACTGTGAAGTGCCATAATTGTCATGAAGCTTAAGAATCCTTATCATGGATTCTATAATTCATTTAAATTACATTAATTATACAGATTTTTAATGAAGAAGAGAGACTGCTTTTAATCCCCACAAGTAGAGACAATGATCAAAATATTTATGTGTGTCTTTCATATTTTAATCTGTTGACATTCTTAAAATAATTCACTTACTCAGGCAGTATTAGCACCTTTCCATGCAAAGAGGAGGAGTAGGCAAACATATTTGGATCGCACATAAAAGTGTATGATCTTTAGTTCTTCTATTTAATACCTAACACAACTCAGGATATTGTGGGAAGCCAGCTCCCACTTTTACCCAGGGTTCTGTTGAGGAGAGGGAGGAGAAACTTGTAGATAGAAAGATAGCAGAGATTGAGACAGAAACACAGAATAATGTCGGGAGGTCCTGGACCAATATCCACCGGCCCCTTCCATCTCTTCAAAGGGGCTTTTTATAACAATGCCAAGGAGTGGGGCAAAAGAACTTCCCCTTGCTAGATCAAAGCATGCTGCACAGCCAAGTGCAGACCCTTCCAAACACCTGGTAACCATGCACGTGGTCAAGCCATCCCTTATGCAGCCTTGCTGGGTAAAGCAAGCTCAGATCTCACTAGCAAACCTCTGTGGGCCCCCACAGGATATATTTTTCAGAAAATAAAATGTTTAAGGTTTGTTTTTGTTTTTGTGCTTGGAATGAAACCTTAGTTCTTCTATGTGCTAGGCAAGTGGCTGATGATTTGGCTGAACTCCTAGCCCCAGGTATTTTTTTATTGCATTGTGTGTCTATTTTTGTGTGTCTGTGTGTGTGTGGTGGGGGTGTCTGTGTATGTGTGTCTGTATGTGTGGTGTCACATGGTATGTGTGGAGATCAGAAGATAACATTCAGGAGTCAGTTCACTCCTTCTATCACGGAGGCCCTAAGATCAAACTCAGCTTGTTTTGCTTGGTGAGAAGTGCCTTTATCCACTCAGCCATCTCACCTATCCATGCCCCAGCTACTTTGAACATTAATTGGTGGTATCTATAAAATTGTCTTAATATCATGGACGTGCTTAACAAACCATATGTCAGCCCAATTTCTAGAGTTCACATCCAAAATTGCTTGGGCAAGTAACTTTAACTTTGTGTGTCTCAGATCATTCTCATTCATAGAATTAAGATACTAACATTTGATGAAACTAGAGAGGAATATGTAAAGTGTTTAAAACAACCTTTAGCTAATACTATATAACTTTTCCATTATTTATTTGTCCATTTGTAGTTCAATGTAATAAACATAATAAAAATATCCCAATACACCTTTATGAAATGGATAGTAGACATGTTTTAACATCAAAATTCCATGTGAGGTATGGTGGTGCACACCTATAATCCCAACACTGAGGAGGGTGAGGCAGGAGGGTCAAGAGTTCTAAACCAAGGGGGCTGAGAGATGGCTCAGCTCTTAAGAGCACTGGCTACTCTTGCAGCATCCCTGGGTTCCATTCCCAATATCACAGTCTCCTGTAACTCCTTTTAGGGGCATCTGATGCCCTCTTATGACCCCCACAGGGACCAGACACACATGTGGCAAACAGACATATATGCAGCAAAACATTCATACAATAAAAATAAGTAAAGATATGTTTTTAAAAAGAAGAGTTCTAAACCAACCTGGGCTGCATAGCAAGTTCCAGGCCAGCTTGGGATACGGGCAAGATGCCATCTCAAAGCATTTAATAAACAAAATAAACAATATAAAACTAAACTTCCATTAAAGTAGCACAAGGTGGTCTTGTGGGATAAATTATAAATCCCAAAATAATTTATTTTATGAGTACTTTCTCATATGGTGTGATTTTTCAGCTGCATAGTATGTAAGTGTTACAGCTCTGCAGGGAAAGGTATCCTGGCCATCGGAAGCCAGGAGATAGCTACAGTGCTGTTCAGGTGGGGGATGGTTTCCCGTGGGAATGCAGCAGTTCTGCTCCTCCCAGGGGAGCTGTTATAGCTCCACTCTGCGAAGGGAGTTTCCCCGCAGAAATGTAGCAGCTCAGCTCTGCTCCAGCAAAAGTTGTTACTTCTCTGCCAAACTCTACTCTGGTGAAAGAAGGTCTCACTTAAACCTCATTCAAGAGATTTATTGGGAGGGAGAAATACAGGAGAGTGGCCACCTCTGCTAGGGTGGAAAAGGCTGCTCCAAACTGAACAGGTACAGAGCTTATATAGGGTTTCTTAGGGGCAGTTTTCCAGGGTGAAGTTTTCAGGGTGGGAATTGATCTGATTTCCATCCCTGAGTTTGGACAAGCCCGGAGATTGGATGGAATTCATGCTTAGGGATTTGTTGGTTTTGTGCTCATGTATGGTTGGGTTTCCTGCTCAGGGACTGATTGGTTTTCATGCTGAGTTGGTCAGAGGCAGTGTATTTCTTTGGCTCTGGATTCAGGGCCAAAGTGTGTTTCTTTCACTGGCCCATTTACCCTACATAATAGCACAAATTATTTCATCTTCAAGTCATTTTAAAATTTGTATAGATGGCAATCTAATTCCAACCATGAGAGATCAGGTGGAGAACTTAAAGAGGCCCCAGATATGGCAGTTTTTAGATCCACCCAAGTTTGGACCTAGAAGGTGAAAAAAGGCCTAGGTAAAGGGTGAAGAAGGAAGGTAAATTACCACCAGGGGTAGTGGCTCCGAAGTCCCCTTTCTCTCTAAGCTTGCCCTGCTTCTGACACGTAAGTTACTGCTCATCCCTGCCAGAGAATGTGGAAGCCAGAACCAGAAAGCTGCATCCTGCACTCATGCTCTGGGCGCGGCTGTCAACGGGAGGCTCCAGCTCTAAAGGCAGAGGGATGGCAGTCACTGAGGGGCTGCTTGTCCATTGCCACGGGGACTGCAGTGAGCCTTTGACAGCAGGTCTTTCAGGATGCAGCAGCACTGGGTTTGGCGTCCTCTTTAAAATACTGGACGATGAAAGCTCAACGAGTGGTAGAAAAACTAAGGAGAAGAGAAAGGAGCAGATAAGATTTCCTCCCTGCTGGAATTCTAGGAGCAGTGTGACTTGGCAAGTTGGGAGCTGCTGTATGTTAGTATTCAAGGAAATAAGCAATAAACACGCTTAAGTTATTTTTTTCTTTTTTTAAAATTTTATAATTAATTTAATTTTACATATCAGCCACGGATTCCCCTGTCCTCCCTCCTCCTGATGCCCCCCTCCCCCCAATCCATCCCCCATTCTCCATCTCCTCCAGGGCAAGGACTCCCCTAGGGATTCAGCTCAGCCTGGTAGATTCAGTCAAGGTAGGTCCAGTCCCCTCCTCCCTTCACCCAGGCTGAGCAAAGGCTCCAAAAAGCCAACTAAAGCACTAAGGACAGGTCCCGGTCCCACTACCTGGGGGCCTCCCAAACAGTTCAAGCTAATCGACTGTCTCACTTATCCAGAGGGCCTGGTCCAGTTCCGTGGGGGCTCCTCAGGTATTGGTTCACAGTTCATGTGTTTCTGCTAGTTTGGCTATTTGTCCCTGTGCTTTTTCCAATCTTGGTCTCAACATCTCTCACTCATACAATCCCTCCTCTCTCTCACTGATTGGACTCCTGGAGCTCCACCTGGGGCCTGGCCATGGATCTCTGCATCTGCTTCCATCAGTCTGGATGAGAGTTCTACCACAACAGTTAGGGTATTTGGCCATCTGATCACCAGAGTAGGTCAGTTTGGACTTTCTCTCAACCATTGCCAGCAGTCTATTGTGGAGGTATCTTTGTGGATTTCTGGGGACCTCTCTAGCACTCTGCTTCTTCCTATTCCCATGGGGTCTTCATTTATCATGTTCTCTCTTTCCTTGTTCTCCCTCTCTGTTCTTGATCCAGCTGGGATCTCCCGCTCCCCTAAGCTCTCTTTCCCCCGACCCTTGCCCTTCATTATCCCACCTCACGTCCAGTTTGCTCATGTAGATCTCATCCATTTCTCTGTCGTTGGGCGATCCCTGTGTCTTTCTTAGGGTCCTCTTTACTAAGTAGCCTCCCTGGAGTTGTGAGTAGCAGTCTAGTCGTCCTTTGTTTTACATCTAGTATCCACTTATGAGTGAGTACATACCATGTTTGTCTTTCTGAGTCTGGGTTACCTCACTCAGGATGGTTTTTTCTAGATCTATCCATTTGCCTGGTTATTATGCTTATATTGTAAGGTCATATATTTATGTAGGTCTCGGTTCTTTTACTTTGCTCTATAGTGCCTAATTGTCCAGGATCAGAAAGGATTCAAGCTGATGTTTTATGGAAACTAGATAACCTTTGTTTTCTTGAGGATTAACTTGATTATTCCCAGTCTAGGGATAGGTTGCTGTCCCATCAAGGGTGTCCGTTCAGTTGATGTCTGTGACCTGTAGCCATTTATACATTCTACACTGAAGGAAATGTATTACATGCAATTTTAAATCTGGAAAATACAGAAACTTCATTTGACACAATACTTTAAAATTTAACACTCACTTGTTATTTTCCTCTCCCATTCTCCCTGAAGTAGTGCCAATGAATTGTTGCCCAAGAGGCAGTCAGCAGAAATAAGCAAGGAAAACTGATGCCTCAGTAAACCAGTGACTATATACCCAGACCTTGAATAAACAATTATTGGTTGAAAGTTATTAAAATACTGATTTTATTTTTTTTCTTTTAGGTGGGAAATGAGGAAAGATGAAACTCTGGAAGAGGAAGAAAAAACGATGCTGGAACATTTAAAACAAATCTGTAGCACACAGGACTCTTCTTCGTTAGACAGCACAGATGAACCGTAATCTGCAGAAAACGTCAACAGCTTTATTTTAGGAAAGTCTCCTGCAATGGAGGCTTTCACCGTCGTCAGAGGAACCTCACGTGTGCCCCTGAGTACAGCCGTCACCACAGAGGCTCTGTACTGAACAGGAACACAGAACGTTAAGAAGAAGAGGCTCCGTAATTTTTATATTAAAGATAATTTCAAATTCTTTCCCAATCTTTCTCCTTATCTGATAAAACTACTACCATCTCGTGTTCCCTTTGAATTATGTTTTTTTTTCTTCCCTTCAGTATTGAGGTATCTATGACAACAGGAAAAATGTTTGGAAATATTTTCCTTAGGGACTTCTTATACAATATTTAGATGTTAAGTTGATTGGAGCCCCCCAACCCCGGAAGTCATCTGAAAACTACAATTTGATTTGGTAGCTGTAGCCCAAGAACAGATCTTAATTGTCTTTAGTATTACTGATTGGACCCTTCCCCTGTAACCTCTTCCTCGTCCGCTTTATCTTAATCACAACCACAAGAAAGCAGTCTCCAGCACTATTAACTTCCGTCCTACGACGGCTTGTGATCGGTGTTGCCCTCCTCCTAAATACCATTCCACTCTTCCGCTTTCACCTCCTGTACCAAGTAGCTCCGATTCAGAAAACTCATGACATCCTTTTGACTCAAGCCAAAAAAAAAAAAAGGTAGTTTTTCCCAACCAAAAACCATCTTTATTTCAAAATTATGTTCAAAAGTTATCTATTGAATACCCAGATATTGAATACCAGCCGGGGATTGCACTACGTCCGGCGTGGGATATCTGAGGGAAAAAAAAAATCTGTGTATACTATGTTCTTATGTCTGTAACTTTATTCCTTTAAGATAAAATTCTATCTATACAGCTACAGCTCCATCAGGCATTCAAGACAAGAATAAATCTAGATACACAAAGCTCTTTATCCATCCACTTTATTTCTCTGGGATGAAATTCTGTCTGTATAGCTTCAGTTCCGTCCAGTTTCCTAGCTCATAGTCCTGCTAATGACTAAACTCCTATGCTACCAGCCTCATCTTTGTCCTCCATTTCCTTATTCTCCATTTCCACTACACTCTACTCCTGGCACTCAGAAAACTCTACCCTAGACCTGCTTACCCTCTACGGAATCTCTGTCTTCCTCTCTCTTCTCTCACCATTCTGTCTGTTTCTCAAGTTCTTCTTATACCTCAGTCCCCTCAGTCTCTGAGGTGTTCAGTTATAAACCCAAACCATAGTGATCCTCTGTCAGAGCAAGGTCACCAGGCTTGAATTCTTACAGGGTCATAAAGGTAGGTAAGAATTTTCCTCAGGCAGTGACTATCAGGCTTTCTTTTACAACCCAAAAGGGGAGTGGTAAAGGAGGAGGTCAACTGAGTGCTAATGATGGGTTAGTATATCAAAAAGGGGATCTATGTGCTCAGTCTACATTCCTAGAAGTGGTTAGGTAAGACAAGAAAGAAAAGTCTCACCCTAAATTGCACAAGAAATAAAGCTATCCCCCTGACCTGGAGACAGGTGTTGTTTCGTTTGACCTTGGACGCTTGATAGGCATTTTAGATAAATACACTGTTAGGAGTTCTTGGAAGCATGCATAGCATTACAAGAAAATCACTGTAGGAAACAGCTAATATACATACAAAAGCTAAAATATCACCAAGACTTCTTAAGCCATGGCTTGATCTTTGGAGAAGTCCTTGACTTTTCCAAGTAGTAGCTTTTGTGACAGTAGCTGAGTTCCCTGACACCTTCCTGAGGCTTGCAGCAGTTATCCTTCTCTACCCTTTATTATCTACAATGCCTGGTGTTGCTGTTGTTGCTTTATTCTCTTTTGGGGGGGAGGTCACCACCCAGCTCCCAAATAAATACATGGAAGCCTCATGAATGCCCGGCCTTAGCATGGCTTATTTCTAGCCAGCTTTTCTTAACTTACTATCCAGTCTGCCTTTTGTCTCTGGGCTTTCCCATTTCTTACTCCTGTCATCTTATACTCCCTCTTACTCCATGGCTGGCTGTGAGGCTGGGTGGCTGGCCCCTTCTTTTCTGGCTCCTTGATCTCTCTTGCTTTTTGAGCCTTCTTTTTCTCCTTTTGTTCTTTCTGTCTGCCAGCCCTGCCTATCCTTTCTCCTGCCTTACTATTGGCTGTTCAGTTCTTTATTAGACCATCAGGTGTTTTAAGCAGGCACAGTAACACAACTTCACAGAGTTAAACAAATGCAACATAAAAGAACGCAGCACATCTTTGCATTGTTAAACAAATGTTCCACAGCATAAACAAGTATAACATATCTTAAAATAATATTCTATAACAAATGCCTGGTATTTTTCTTATTTCCATTGCACTTGCACACACGGAGAAAGAGACGCACATACACACACACACACACACACACACACACACACACACAGAGAGAGAGAGAGAGAGAGAGAGAGAGAGAGAGAGAGAGAGAGAGAGAGAGAGAAGTGTTCTACCCTGCCTGCCAAGTACAATTATATATATTTAGTATGTCCTTCCTATCAGTGCCTGACATTATATTATAGAGACCCTAAAAGCCTTAAATATAATATGAAGTTTCCCTTTATAAACCTGAATATGCTAGGATTATTCAATGTGTGGGCAGTTAACAAAAGCAGCTGATGAAGTAACTACCATTGGAAGGAGATACACTGTGCACAAAGAACCGTGAGGACATATGGGAGAAGCCTCATGGTGAACCATGGACCATCTGACATCAAACATCATGTCTTCTGATGTTCTCACAAACTTAGTAAACTCTGTGTGCTCCCACATCCTGTGATCTTTATGAAATACTTGTAGCCACATAATTTCCTAAGGAAAGTACTCACATATTTTTCAAAGGCTGAGTTTAGTGTACAAAGGAGGTCACTGTAGAGAGTCTTACATTTTCACTTGCAGGAAATGAACAGCCATGTACCAGATCCCTGCTAAATAATACACTTTAAATTAAAAAAAAATAGACCATGAATTTGAAACAGAGCATGTAGTAGGGTTTAGATGGAGGAAAGGGGGAAAATGATATAATTATTTTATTCAAAAATAAATAATTTTGTAAAGAAAGTCCTTTAGTTGGCCTGGATAATGTGAAGCAAGTATTTTCAAATATGCCTTAACTAATTTTTTAACTAATTTTTTAAAATTCTATTGAAGTCATTTAAAAGTTAGAGAGTTTTACACAAAATGAACATTCCATTTAATCTTACTTGTAAATAGTAAAAAGAAAACTCAGTATAAAGCAGTTGATTGTTCCTCCAGCTATCTGATATCCAGCTGTCTGATATCCAGCTGTCTGATAGGATCCTGCATTAGTCTACATAACTATGATACAGTAGACAATAACTGAAGAGCCAAAATGAAAATAAATTGACCAGACTAAAAATGTTATAGCAGCTCACATATCAGTTGTCTCTATTAAGATGACATTTTAAAGCTCTTTTACTGTAGCTACACATTTGTATAGCAATCCTGAGAAGTGACTTCATTTCTTCAGAAAAAAAAGTTCTGTGTCTGTCATTTGAAAGAGAAAATGAGATGAGAGAAAACTTCTCTGAATTCTCTTCTGTGCTTCATCATTGAATTACAGTGATAACTTCTGAATGGTTTGTAATTGGGAATGTTAAATTATGTGATTGATTTGTCAGATAATTTTGACTTTCAGTGTCTTTAAGAATATGATAAGTAGTATCTCGAAGCAGTTGTTTCTCCCATTCGGCTTTGCATTTGTGTGGGTCGACGATGGGTCAGGATAGCATTGAGGCCTCACACTTTGTGACTCTTCAGATCCTGTTACACAGGCGGTATCTGCTGTGTTCTGGGCCACTGTATTTTATACAATGCAGAGTTTTTCATTTTATTATTGGTTTAGCAGTTTCTCCATAGAAATAGTATGAATTAGATTTTTAATTATGTCTATTTCAGATATCATGTATTTATGATCTCTATAAATATTCTTGTAGGAATACCAACTAAAGAATAGGAAAAATTTGTTTTTCTCTGTTAGTATGTGCTCACTCATAGCATAATGATATCCCTACATTCTCAGACCAAAAGGATGTTCAGCTAGTCTGTCATCATCTTTCCTTTCTTTATACTTGAACAATTGTATACTAGAAAATAGCCTTTAAAAAGGAAGTAAATCCTGCCACATATAACATTACAGATAAATGCAAGGACAGAATGCTAAAGACAAAAATTCAACAAACCAGGGACTTAAAAACACTGAGAAGCTAGAGAGATGCTCAGTGGTTAAGAGCACTCGATGCTCTCACTGAGGACCAGGCTTTGACCCCTAACACCCATATTGCAGATCAAAACCCTCTGTAACTCCAGTCCCAGGGTATATGATGCCCTCTCCTTGCTCCTGTGGGCACTGCATGCATGTGGTATACATACATACATGCAGACAAAACATCCATACATAGAAAATAATTTTGAAAACTTAAAAAATAAATGCTGTGTGATTCTACTTCTGTGAATATATGTTTTCTAATATAGTCAGATTCATATAAAAGAGTAGTGGTTCCTAGGAACAGGGGAAGGAGAAAGGGAGAATGTGTTTAATAAAGTTCCAGATTGGTTAAGTTAAAAGAGTTTTAGAGAGTCATTTACAACAATGAATATAGTTAATACAACCGAATCTATTCAAACTGGTTAGTAAAATAATTTTTTATTAGATTATTACCACTATTTAAACAGAATCTGTATCTGGAATGTCTGTTGACGATCCTTAACATGACACATGAAAGTTCTTGAATTTGAGAAGAAAGCTAAAATAGTATCTGGAGCATTGTTCTACACAATCAGGGAAGATATGTGCTTGACTTGTAGAAACACTCAAAGGCACTGTCTTATTGTTCTATCACTGTGAAGAGATGTCATGACAAGGCAACCTATTTTACAAGAAAGCATTTAACTGGGGTCTTGCTTACAGTTTTCTAGATCGAAATGGAGGGACAATGTTGGCACCAGAGCAGGAGCCGAGAGTCTGCATCTTGTTGACAAAACGGAGGAAGAGAGAGAGACTGTGCCCGGCACGGATCTTGAAACCTCAAAGCCTATCCCCAGGGACACACCTCCTCCAAAAAGGCCATACCTAAGCCTTCCTAAAAAGTCCATCAACTAGGGACCAACCATTCAAACGTATGAGCCCCTAGGGACCAATCTCATTCAAACCACCACCGTCACCATTAATAAAATAGCAAACTCTTCAAGGATCCACAGCACCTAAGCACTCTGAGAATCCTCTGACCAAAACATTGTAGTGAAGCTGGGTGTGTTGCTGTCCATCTACAATCCAAACATCCCATTGGCTAAAGCAGAGAGACTGGGCATTCAAGGACTGTGTGGAACACGCAGTAAGATGCTTCTTTAAACAACATGTGTCAGTGTCAGGTAAGGGTGCTGGCCTTCTGTCAAACTTGACAACTTCAGTTTGGCCCCTGTACCATGCACAGTAGAAAGAGAAAACCAAGGCCTATAAGTTGTCCTCTGACTCCCACCTGCCCACTATAGCACACACACACACACACACACACACACACACACACACACACACATAAACACTTGCAAATAAATACATGCAAAAATGAATAAAAAAACATAAATATTCTAACAAACAATGATTACTTTCAGTAACAAAAATATGCATTGGTTACTTATTGCTGCATATCAAAACCAGAATTTAACAAATCAAAACAACACATCTATTATGTCAAAGTCACTGCCTGAGCATATTTAGCTGAACTGTTTGCTGTGGCATTAGAAGGCTGTAACAAAGGTGCACCAAAGCTTAACGTGGAAGAATCCACTTCCAAGGTCATGTGGTTGTTGGCAATACTCATCACTTTGCAGGCTGCTAGACAGATGGCCTCGATGTCTTGCCAGCTACCGGTCAAAGGCTGCTGTCGGTTTCTTGCCATTTGAGTCTTCCCCAAATGGTCTTTCTTCCTTGGAGTCCACAAAGAAAAATGTCTTCTTGCAAGATCAATGTTATAGTCTTTTCTAACATAACAATGTATATTTGTTTCTTTTTATTACATTTATTAATTCACTTATTGTGTGCATACATGATGGACATGTGTGTGTGATGGTTCATGTCCATGAGATCATAGGACAACATATGGGAGTCTCAGGGACTGAACTCGGGTCATGAGGCTTGGCAGCAAATGCCCTTACCCACTGAGCCACCTCACCAGCCCAATACTATGAAGTTAATCACATATATTCTGTCATCTATAGAAAATCCTAATGGTTAAAACCATCACTCATCCCTCCCATGCTCAGGGAAAAAGAGTCACACGAAAGCATGAATGTGAGAATGATGGGAAGCACTCCAGAGTGTCTACCACGAGTTGGAATTTAGATACCGAAATATCCTGTGTGGGAAAGTGGAGGAACTGGCTTATAATGAAGAGCAGAGAGTCAGCCACTTGGCCATTTATCATGCAATTACCATCAGCCAAACTCCATGCCACTTTCACTATCACTGGACTACATAAGTATCATCTTATACACTCTCTACCTCCTTATTCATACTGGTGCTAGGATTCCTATTTGACAAATAGTGAGTTCTGAAGGCACAAAGAACTAATTCTAATTTTAAATAAAAATACACAGCAAAGGCTAGGCTTCCAATCACCAACTCTACTTCAACCATATGGTACTAATAGATGAAATATGGTGACTCTGCGGGCTGGTTGCACGCCCACCCTCCACCCCCACCCCTGTGGCAGCAATGACCCAGATCCATTTGAACATCCACCCTATCAACTTTCGATGGTAGTCGCCGTGCCTACCATGATGACCACGGGTGACAGGGAAGCAGGGTTCAATTCCAGAGAGGGAGCTGGGGAAACAAATAATTGTTAAAAAGAGCCCCCAAAACCAAATCCAAATCACAAATATTCACTAGAATAAAAACGAAATCCAACATTTCCAAAACCACACCCCTGGAACCACATTCCAACATGTTCCTTTGACACAAAGCCCCAATTAAAGTCTCATAATGATAATAATAATGTAAAGGCTCTGGAAGTGGCCATAAGGACAAACAGCAAATGAGTAAACATCCACAGGAGAAAAGCTGTCCATCAAGACCTGGACTTCCATTCTCACCCCATCTCAGCACAGTGGAAACTGCCCTGCACAGATACTGCAGCGAATCCCACAGGGTTCCCTCTACCCCAGCTCCAGTGGGTGGCCTTGCTTCAAGAAAGAGCAGGACTTCAGCATTTCTCACCCTGCCCCAGACTGCCCTCTGCTAAAACAAAGTCCTGGAAAAGTGATTCTGGAGGTGGGGATGCCATTCTTTGGCCCAGCCTCCATCCCTACAATGGAATCTCTGAGTTGGAATGTACTGAGAATTGTGGGCCATGATTACCTTGCCTTAGTTCAAGAGTTATGTCTGGAAGGTAATTTTCCTGTGAAGCCATGTTAATTAATTTTCTATTATATGGTTCATATTATCTAGTGTCCAAGAAACTTCTTGCTACCTGAAGCTACACCACTGTGCCCTTCTGGAAGTATTACTGCTTTTCACGTCTTGAGCCAGCTTGAAGTGTTTGATTTAATATAAGTAGTAAAGTTCTTTTCTTTATTAGACAAGGACACAAGTTCTCAATTTTGCTAGCCAAATTTTCTCACACCTGGAATTTTGCAGTCCTTTCTTGTTACTGTTTGTTAAAGCAGTGATGGTTTGTTACTGATTAGTGTGCATAAGATGGTGCATTTCCTTTGTAGTATGGGCTGGGAAGATGACTCTGAGTAAAGGCATATTGCATCCACAATAAGGAAACGGAGAGAAATAAATGTATACTTCTTAGTGCTCAGTTCCCTTTCTCTGTCTTACACAGTCCAGGATGCCCTGCCCAAGGAATGGTCCCACTCGTAATTAAAATGGGTCATCCTCCACCAAGATAACCCCCCACAGGCATGCACAGAGACTTATTTTCCAGATAATTCCACTTTCTGTCACGTCAACAATTAACACTAATCATCACACCCTTATAATAGTCATGCCACCATGACACCGACTAGCATGGCATACTGGCACAGTATGCAGGGTTCACAGCTATGTGAACTGTTGATGACCTTCCTTCCCCAGGGTCCTGTGTAGCACCTTCTAGGACTAAGAAAGTCAGCCAGAAGGGAAGAACTTCCATTTCAGTCTCACTTTGATTCCTCTCTATCTTGCAAACAAAGTATAAGGTATCTTCAAGAGCAGGGGCTTTTAATTTTGTAAAGATTTATTTGATTTTTAATTATGTGTTTGTATGTGGGCACTTGCGTGTGAGTGTGGGTGTCTGTGGAAGCCCTGGAATTGGAGTTACAAGTAGTTGTGAGCTTCTAAGTGTGAGTGCTGGAAACTGAACTTGAGCTCCCTGCAAGAGGAATACATACTCCTAAACACCATCTCTCCAGCCCTGTATGGTCTTATCACTAGCTGTGGTTGGAAACTAGGGGTGTGGTGATTACCTAAACTACTGCGAGGGCCTGGGGGACCTCAGTAGTGAACACTCACAGGGAGGTACCATAACATCAGGAAAACATGTTAAGATTTAATTAATTTTAATTGCATGTCTATGATTATGTGTGAGTGTGTGCAGCTGAATGGTGTTCACACAGAGATCAGGAAAGAATGTTGGATCCCCAGAAGCTGGAGTTAGCAGAATCCAGCTGACATCATTTTACAAACCAGACCTGGGTCTTCTGCAAGAGAGGTATGCAGTGGTAGCTGCTGAGCCATCGCCTCAGCCTCTCAGGAGAACTGGGATTTTCCCTTTCCTTCTGTTGGGAATGTGATTTCTCTCACTGAAGCCACATACGTGATTAAAATGTGCCAGATACAGAGAGCATACACTGAATTTGACAGTACAAAACTTGAAATCTGGGTTCTTGGTGATTATGGAGTCATGGAATTAGGTCTGAGTTGCCTACATTTATGAGAAATGAAACTTCTGTTTTGTTCAAACCAAGCTTATGTGGAGCATTCTATCAATAAGAGCCAAATCTTAACATTGTAGCAAAGACATGAAGTAAGAAGAGTTAATACTGCAGAGCAGAGCTAGAGAGGTTACATGGTGCCCTGAGGATGAACAAGTGAAAATGACTTAAGAAAAATGGAAATGAACTAAACTTCAGTCTTCACCACTTTCTGCTTCCCAACTGCAGATGTAGAGTGACCAACTGGCGTAGGCACCAGCTAACCAGTCTTCCCTGCCGTTGACGGACCGCATCCTCAGCTGGCGTAGTCACCAGCTAACCAACCAGTCTTCCCTGCCTTTGATGGACCATACCCTCAGCCAATGAGCAAAACCAACCTTCCTTCCTGGATCTGCTTTTGTTGGGCATTTTATCATCATACCTATGAGAAAAGTAACTGATACCGTTTACGTCTATCTGTAATTTGGGAGCATTTTTGGCCATTGTTACTTCTAATAATCCTTCTGTTTCTGTTTTTTCTGATGTTCCCCTTAGAGCAATGGTTCTCAGCCTTCCTAATGCTGCAACTCTTTAACACCGTTCCTAATGCTGTGGTAATCCCACACACACACCATAAAATTACTTTGTTGTTACTTCATAAATGTATGTTTTTACTACTGTTATGAATTGTAATGTAAATAGCTGATACGCAGGATCTCTGATACGTGATATTCTCCCCCCCCCTTTAAGGGTCATGACCCATAGATTAAGAACCACTGCATTAGAAGGAAGTTTCAGCACTGGCAATTGTCGCATAGTTCTTACCTGTGGTCTCTGTCTGGACCTGGTGTTCCCAGGTTCTTGATTCTTGTTCAGAGACTTGAAGAAGCACAACAAAAATAAGAGTGTCAAAGAATATTGTTTAGAAGCAGTCAAAGGCATAGTGTAAAGATGCTGCGAGGTACAGAGAGCCCTGAGCAAGCACTCGGCTCAAGAGCATCAGGATACTCACCAAGACTTCCTTCTGTGTGTGCAAGAGGAAGAGGAATTGGTTAGTAGGGGGCAAACTATGGGTAATTTTCTGTTTTAATTGATAAGCTTAGGTTATGTCAGCCTTGTTCACTGTGCATGTCTTTTCCCATGATGCATCTGGTTGTAATCCTGTACATACCCAATCATATATAAACAGATGATAACTAGAAGCTATACTTATAACCAGTCCAGACTAAACCAGCCCGCTGCTCCTAGTTCCAGGTTATTTAATATGTGTGGTCACAAGGGAGAAGTTACTAAGGGTTGTTAGGGAGCTACATATTGGAGTAACCTTTGTTTGAAGAGATGTGTTTATGTAGCTCATTGCACAAAGGGGGTTCCACATTGTTTAATAGTTTGTTGGGGAAGGAGTGTGTGTTTAGCTAAAGCCAAGAGGTATCCCAGAGTGCTAGGTTATCACTAAACTTCCGTCACTCACCTTCTTTTTAATTCTGGGTGGCATCATTCATGGACTGAGGTCTTGTACTGAGTAGAAATGGTCTGAGCACTGGAATTCATCAGCTTCTTAACTGTGGGTGCAATGTGGCTGCTCTTTCAGGCTCCTGTCCCTGTGCTTTACCTGCCATGATGAGCTGCAGTCTTGAACCACCAGTGAGCCCCCCTTCCTTAAGCTGCTTTTGTTACAGTGTTTTATAACAGAAATTCAGGAACTGAAGGTACAAACGTTGTCTTCCAAAGCAGTTTCTGCCTCAAGCTCCTATTCTTTCTCAAGTCGCAGCATCTCTTTGGGTTCTCTTAAGAAGCATCTGTGAAACTTTTCAGCCCACTGGTCCACAGTCAGACAGGTTCTTTGTCTGTCTGGCCATAGTTACATGAGAGTCTTCCTTCACTGATCTTGGTGGCAACTGTTGGCGGAGGACAATTTGTAGTTGGGATTGTTAGATTCTGAAAGAAATAAATTCTGTAAGTTTATTGAAAAGGGGGGGACTAGCCGGGTGGTGGTGGTGGCGCACGCCTTTAATCCCAACACTCAGGAGGCAGAGGCAGGTGGATCTCTGTGAGTTCAAGGCCAGCTTGGTCTACAAAGGGAGATCCAGGAAAGGCACAAAGCTACACAGAGAAACCTTGTCTAGAAAAACCAAAAAAAAAAGAAAAAAAGAAAAAGAAAAAGGGGGGACTAAACATTCACAAGAAAAATCAAGGAGAGAGTAGGTACCACCAAAGAAAGGAATGTTAAAAACATAAAAACATTTTTCTACAAAGAAGAAGCATAATCTCATTTTCAAAAGTTAAGAAATCCAACTCCTTTAGGGTTTGGAGACCTACTTCTTATAGTAAATCGACTTGGTTTTCCAGGGTGACGATACACTGTGCAATTCCTTCTATGTTGTCAGAAAGGCCTTTTTATATGTTCAGGTCATTTGAGAGAGAGGTGTCAAGTTCACCCACAACTGTATTTACTCCATTCCTATGGGCAGAAGAATTAGTTGTACACCTGATTTTATTCTTGAAAATGGACGTGAGGGATGCCTGGACCACAAGCACCATCTGGGTAGTTATCAGCTCCCAGTGGTAGGAGAATGAAGTCTGGGTTGGATCACTTTGATAAGCTTTGAGGAGTTGGTCTGTCCTCTAGCCAGCATGTGTTTGGTTATTTATATAATTTAAAAGTCATAGAGGTTGGGTTGGGAAGACGGCTTACTGGGTAAGTTCTTGCTATAGAAATGTGAGGACCTGAGTTTGAATCTCTAGAACACGTACACATCTCTAATCATAGCATCCCTATAGGGAGACAGGAAGTCAAGACGGGAAAATATCCAGAAGCCTGTGAGTCATCTAGACTGGGATAGATGGTGGGAGGAAAAAAGAAAACATCCTGTCTCAAACAAGATGGCAGGTAAGGATCAATGTCCAGGGTGGTCCTCTAACCTCCACATGTGCACCATAGCATGTGCACACCTACATTCACACATAGTACGTACACACACATATGTACATGAATACATACATGCATGTACACTCACACAAAGTTGTTTTTAATTATGCAGGTTATTTATTGTGCACCTACCAAAATGAGTGGCTTCCTAGTATTTAGGGTGGAATCTAAGGCTTGAATGGACATTTTTAAAGGGTGTACATATTTACAAGGATGTTGGGTCACATACAGAGGTAGGAGACAAAAGGCTATTTAGGGGGCAAAGACAGCCTAAGATAAATTTGGCTCCTTTAACAGTTGAGCTCTCCACAGAAGTCAATCAGCCTTGTAGATGTTGAATGTTGACATTTTTTATTCTTCTGGGAACTTCAGGTCACTATTCTGTCTATTGGCTGAGCATCGCATTTTGTGGGTATGGAAGGTAGCATTGTGTTTTATGTCATACAGTGGTAGTAAAGCTCATTCCTATGATCTAATGCAGGTCAAGTTGAGCATGCAAAAAGGAAGTTCAGGAAAAAGAACTAGTTGGTAAATCTATTAAGTAAGAAATCCTCCAGTTATGATTCAAGTTTGATTTTTTTTCCCTTTTCTTTCTGCCCTCAGTCTCTGATATAACAAGTAACTGTGACACATAATATGAATACTGTACCTAAGGTTAAAAGAAGATGTCTAAATCCTTGGTATCCTGGATAATCTAAGGAATTTATCCTTCTGAAAATCGCTAACGTTCTGCACAAAGTCCATTTTGCAGTATGAGGAACATGTATTCTAAAGACCATGACTATATCTTTGAGAGCCATTATCCAGCTGCCAATGGATTTGACTATGGTGTGTTCCTGTAAGCACTCATCTAAGGAGGAGGGAAAGAGACAGGCATCCACAGGCACAAATGTGTAAAATTACCTGCCACATACAAAAAGACAGAGTGAGGAAGAAAAACTTGAATTTTGTTTGAAGCGATTGGTGGTAACATTAAAAAAGAAGACAAATGATTTAGATGAGAAGACAGGCACATTTCAAGTAGAATAGCCTAAACAGAGACATTGAAGCATTTGCTAGGTTAGGAGTGGTGTGTGACACTCTGAGAACCAGTAGACTCTCGGATCAGCAGTGCAGTGAGAAATCAAGCTAAAGAGCATGGAGCAGGGTTATGTCATGAACATTAGTGAGGAGCCAAGTCTTGGAACATAACAGAGGAGCTCTTTTTTTCTGAACTGAGGAACTTTTGATTAGATTGGGGTATATGTCTCAGAATAGACGATTACAGACAGATGTAGACAAAGGTGAGTGAGAAGATTACAGGGGGCTTAGGGGAGGTATTTTGAGAATTGAAATATTAAATTTGCTAGTAATTCTTACACATGGGATCAACCCTGGTTTGTGGTTCATTAGGGCCTTGTAGAAATTATAAGAAAAATCAGTTTCTGTGTGACATTTAATAGTCAGTTATAAAAGGGGCATATAAGCCATTAAAAAAAAAAAAACATGACCTAAAGAATTAAAGGGAGCAATAGGAGAAGCAGGCAATTTTTATTAACAAAATTAATTACTAATATTGTTTAGATCAAGGGGATCTTGGCAAGTAAACGGTCATAACAAAACCATGATTGATGTAAAAATATGACACCAGCCTCATTTGTACCTTGACTGAAACCAAGACTACTATTATTGTTATCACATAAGAGTATACCAAAGAAAATTGCAAACATCTTACCTAGATCCACAAGGATTTAAAAATATGAAATGTCTGAGTTAGGAATCCTTTTAGAGGAGTTTTGAGCTTAGTTACTGTAGGGGTAGGGGCTTGGTGTTGGCACAGAACACACCCAGACACCAAGTTCTCAGCACAAAGGAGATTTATTGTCCTGGAGGGACAAGTGGGGGGGCACTGCCTCTGCATTGGACAATGGCAGCAGCAGGTGTCTTTGCAGGAGTAGATTTTAGGGAGAAAGGGGGAGTCTGTGCTAGGGTGTGTTGGTGAGACAGGATTGGACAGGTTAGCCAGTGTAGACAAATATGAATTTTGATTGCTGGACCTTGGTGTTTAGTCTCAGGAATGAGTCAGTGGCTGAATGAGGGAATGGACCTTGGGGACCTTGGGATGTAATCTAATGGTTTAGCAAAGGAGAGGGAAGGGGAAAGGGCCAAACCTGCCAGCCCATGTTTGTGATGTTTGTGTCTATTGAGAGCCCTTCAGTTACTTAGTATTTGAGAGAAGCACCACCCAGATTTCTGAAATCATGCAGATATGTTCTCAGATCAGGTCTCTATCAGACTGAGTCGAGAAATATAAATATAAATATAAGACAGAAGCTGGGTGTTGTAAAAAAGATGAGAGTTTTTGATGTTTTTATTTTTTCTTTTTCAATTAATGAAATTGCCTGGTTTTAGCTTTTATTCCTCTGTTTTTTTTTATTTTCTTTTTTTCTTTCATTGTGGAATGACTCTGTGACTAATTCTGTATTTTCAGTTATCATACTGAAAAATCAAAGCGAGATGACTCAGCAGGTAAAGGCACTGGCCACACATAGCCTGATGACCTGAACTCAATCCTGGAATCCACATGGTGGAATGTGAGAACTGATTTGTGTGAGTCATTCTTTAACCTCCACATGAGCACCATGGCACATGTGCACACATACACACACATAAATGAAAAAGTGTAAAGGTTCCTGTAAGAGTGTATGCCTCTGTTTAGTACAGAATACTCATTTATTTTATTTACTCAATATTTTCATATTTCACACCATTTCACACACATATTTCATAGGATACTGTGATGATTTGAAAGAAAATGTTCCCCAAAGGGAGTGTCACTCTTAGGAGGTGTGGCCTTGTTGGAGTAGGTGTGGCTTTGTTGGAGGAAGTGTGTCACTGTGGGTGTGGGCTTTGAGGTCTGCTGTGCTCAAGCTACACTCAGAAAGACAGACTACTTCCTGTTGCCTGCACAAGATGTAGAACTCTCAGTTACTTCTCCAGCACCATGTCTGCCTATACACCACTATGTCCCACCATGATGATAATGGACTGAACCTCTGAACTGTAAGCAAGCCCAATGAAATGTTTTCCTTTATAAGAGTTGAACTAAGACGGACACCCAGTACTTATTTTACAAGAAGGTAATGGATGTTTCCTTAAAAGGGGTAAATATTAGATTCAAAAAGGACTAATGTGAGCATCTCAAGTCCTTAACACACCCTGCAACAGACCTAGAGGACTATTCATCAGTGGTTTCAAGAGGCTGAGCCTTGCCTGTGTCTGAGCCTACCCACAAGTTCCAGCCTGGTAATTTTATATGGGAAAAGAAAATCACAACATGGAAACTAGAGCCAACATGAAAAGATCCATACTCTAGGCCTCACCTGTACAGTAATAAAGATCACCATTGTTACCTTGTGGACCTACCATACCCAGTTGAAGGAGGCTACAAATGATAATGTCAGATGGGTTGTCACCAGATCCTCCAACCCCTAAAGATAAGATGGACACAGACTCTATTATTATGGTTGTACCATTTTGTTCCCATGGGAAAGGTCCCAAATCCCCATAAGCCAGGACCCTGGTTGTAAAAATTTAAAAAGACTAAAACCAGGAAGCTCAGAGCCAATCTATCCACTGAGACCCAACCGACCTTCCAGGTAGATTTCTGTAAAATATTGTATCCAGAGGCTACTGGGGGATGGTTCACTGGCTTGTGGGATGGAGCATGCCTTGGAACTCTGCCTCCACTGTTAAAATGAATGAGCTCAGATTCATTAAGTACTATGTCTGCCCTGCTGATACCTCCAACCCCCAGCTGACAATAGTTAGTTGAACACCATTGTGTTTGACCAGGTTGTGAAACCAAGTCCTCCTGGGGGCACACTGATTCTTTCACAGTCCTAGAAAGGAAACCATTATCACCTACCCATGGTCATGGGCAATGCCCATATCCATAAGGTTAGGGTCTTGCAGAAAGCCAGGGAGAGAGAGAGAGAGAGAGAGAGAGAGAGAGAGAGAGAGAGAGAGAGAGAAAGAGAGAGAGAAAGAGGAGAGAGAGGTGGGGGAGACAGCAGTGGTAAAACCTAGGAGTCCGGTTATACCTGAATGGTCCAGATCCAGGCAGCAAATTTAACTATGTGAAAGACACAACCAGGGTCATCATCAGCCCAAACTGACCCATCTTGGTACCCTGGAATATGAGCCCCTAAGGTAGCAAGTCCCAATACTCCAAGTTCCCCTGGAATTCCTTTGGTAACCTCAAAGATAAAGGTCCAAGAGGCAGCAGAAGCCAGCGCCTCAGTGTTCAGGATGCTAGAAAGAATGTATCAGTTCCTTAGCCATTCCCTGCCGACATAGGTCAGCACTGCTGGTTATGCCTGGACCTCAAGGCCCCATATTCTGTTGGGATTGGAACTAATCAAACACATTCCACTTCCAACCGCAACAGCTGTAAATGGGACCAACCTAAGCTCACCCTGGGGGACCTCTAAGGGAAGGGTGTCTGTTTAAAGTCACCAAGACAACCCTAGGGAGGTCCCCCTATGCAGACTCCTATAGCTATACACAGCAGATTCATTCCAGAAATGTCAGTTAAATGATTTCCAGGCCCCAGAGACTACCTGGCTTGCTGACACTAATGGCTTAACCAAATGTGCATCTTCGGAATTGTTTGCACTCCCTTGCGTCCTTGTGTATGTCGTACCGCAGGTATTCATCTGTAATGGATAAGAGGGCAGGGCCCGCCTAACCCCGCCCTTTGGTTAATGTTAGGGTCTGTGAGAAGTCCCATGAAAGACCACCAGTTATATATACAATCAACAAGAACATTTAATTTCTCAAGAATAAAAATTCCAGCATGCTGGGGTCAAACCATCTGACAAAGTGGCAAAACGATGACCCCGAGAGAAGCCTGCAGGCTCCTTTTCAGCAGGGTCAGGGGAACTCCAGCTGCGGTTCAGTGCACTTTTACATCACTGGGTATAGATCTTCACTGGTAACAGGAGTCATTTTATGATTGGTTCATGACATCTGGTCAGCAACTGTCGTTGCAGTGTCAGGGGTCTGTCTGATGTGTCAGGGGTCTGTCTGACTGAAAATAGTAAGAACTGTTCCTGCTTGAGGCCTGGTAGGATCCTGATTGGCTACCAGACTGGACATACTTCCTGAGGGTCTGATTGAAGCCAGGCATGAGTCAACACAGGATGGTGGGGTAACATGGGGCAGCAAACTGGCCCCTGGGGGGATAAAAACCCGACAACAACTGGCCCTGTTAGGTTCAGTCCTGTTATAAGAGGGGACAGTTTCAGTTAACTACTTTACTCACAGTGATGGCTGGACCATTAACCCTTTGGCTCCTAGTCCTCACTATAGGACTGCTTGCTCAACTGTCTGTTGCTCAACAGAAAATAAATCCTGTTATATTACTAGTGCTAATGAGATGATAAAACCCCTGCCCCTGGCTGAGTCCATGGTTTGACTCATGCCCATAGAATCAGTGTGGAATTTAACAGGACCCCAGACCTCAGCACAACATAATAACAGGACCGTTCAGGCCTTGGAACCCAGCACATAGGCAGCAACACTTGCTAAAACAAGAACAAAGAACTAATCCACACAGTTGAAAGTTCCTGAATTCTGGCTTCTGTAGTTACATTTCTGGATAACTGTTCTTGCTACCTGAGGTATGTCAACACAGGATGTAGTTAAAAGCCCACCCTGAGAAAGGCACAGGGCATTGGGTCCTGAACACCCAATGTAGTCACCAGCCGGCTAATAAAGAGTTTCTGTTTGTTTGAACCATGTCTCTGAGGTTTTCTCTGGTGGATAATCCACAACATCATGTAGGGAAGGAAGAGAATGCTTCACAGAAACTTCAACAGTTTTACAAGGGGTTAAATTGCTAGATGCAACTGACCCCAACTGACCCAGGTGACAAATATCATTGTTTATCATTCAGTAACTATAAATGGTAGAATTTAGGAAGTTGCTTTCAAGTTCAGTATTTGCTGTATTATTCTGGGTCCGAAGCAAGGAAGAGTACATAACTTAAGATTGCAGCCACCTATTAGCTTGAGTTGTAAAAGTTGTTTACGTGGGAAATCCAAGGCAAGTAAGTTTCATTGCTACACTGTTTTGTTTAAGGTAGGTTAGCAAACAGTGTGAGTACACGGGAGACTAGCAGTCTTAAGTGATCTCAAGGTGTGTTATTAACTTTGGCTGTGAGGTCCAGCAAAGGTTCCAGTTTCTTAGAGATGGTTTCAGAGTATTGCATCATCACAATTGCATACACGATGTGTGTGTGGGTGTGCACGTGCCGTGGTGTGTATGTGTGGAGGGTAGAGAATTTATGAAACTGGCCTTCCTTCCTTCCTTTACACGGTTCTACGTAACATGAATTGTTAGAAGGTCTTATTAATAAAAACAAACCCGGGGCTGGGTATTGGGGTGAATGCTGGAAAATCAGAGAAGCAGAACAGGCCACAGCCACCTCACCTTGCCAGTTCCTCAGCTGATCCTGTTTCCTTAGACTGGAAGCCTCTGAGTCCCCATCCAAATGAATCTCAGCTGACTGCTGCTCAAAAGCCTAAAAGCTTAACCAGGCTCTAGTTCCTGGTTTTCATGCCTTATATACTTTGTGCTTCCTACCATCACTTCCTGGGATTAAAGACGTGAGTCACCACGCCTGGCTGTTTTCAGTGTGGTTTTGAACTCACAGAGATCCGGCTGGATTTCTGCCTTCGGAATGCTAGGATTAAAGGTGTGTGTGCCACCATTTTCTGGCCTCTGTATCTAGTGGCTGTTCTGTTCTCTGACCACAGGTAAGTTTATTAGGGTGCACAATATTTTGGTGAACACAGTATCAACACAGTTCTAGAAATCAAATTCAGGTTGTCAGGCTTGCAGAAAGAGTACTTTACCTGCTGAGCGATCTCTCTGGCAAAGACCTTTTCAATTTTTTTTTTTTTTTTTTTTTTTTTTTTTTGGTTTTTTGAGACAGGGTTTCTCCGTGTAGCTTTGCGCCTTTCCTGGAACTCACTTGGTAGCCCAGGCTGGCCTCGAACTCACAGAGATCCGCCTGGCTCTGCCTCCCGAGTGCTGGGATTAAAGGCGTGCGCCACCACCGCCCAGCCTTTTCAATTTTTAATACTTGAAAGATAGATAAACATAATTATTAATCATAAGAACAGCAGGAATGCTAAGCAGGTTTTTTCAAACATTTTTCCTTCCATGAGTTATATACTGGATGAGTGGCAGAAAAAAAATATGAACACTAGTAAATTAACAAACTGAATGACCTGAAAACAAGCAAAAATAAATAAACTGTTTTGGAATCACAAAGATATTCAACAAATTGCATTTTAATGACCGGCTAAGATTAAACCCACGTACTATTGCCAAAATCAAGAGCAATCCAAGCTCCAGAAGGAAACAATGAAGCTGAAGAGGCAATACCAAACACCTGGGCTCACAGGGCCCGTGCTGGCACCAGTCCAGGTGACTGCCAGCGAAGGTCAACGTTCCCTGGGACTCCACCACAAGCACCAAAAACTGTTCATGTGAAAACACAGCTCTTGTCACAAAGGGAAGGTGGGGTAGTTCATTCTGGAGCCAAACATGAGTAACCATACCCCAGGAACGTTGGTTCTGGTTACCAAACTCCATGTTCGTATGAGGTGACAGTTTAATGAAGTTCTTTGCACTAGAAACAAAGAAAATTATAAATCAACACTGGTTGGTGGGTTGTTGACAAGTGGGAAAATGTCTTTCAGAGGCCTCAGATGCCATCTGATGACATTCTCGGCTTTTGGGTTGGTAAAGTATTGGCAGAGGATGGTAAGTGATTGCCCCTGAGAAATATGTTAACCTTTCAAAGGTTTCAAGGGGAATCATCCACAAACACCAGGGACAGAGCTGGGAGTCCCCTTCCTTCTGGGCTTTCTAAACTCTTTGGTAAATGTAAGGCTATTGCTAGAGGTCACATAAAAACCCAGACCTAGGGATTTTAATCAATTTTCTTTGTCCTTTACATAGAAGATCTATTGGAGAATAGTACTGTAGTTGAGAATCTATATGTGTGTCCCATTTGGTATTTTGGCCAGATAGTGTTATAGTACAATATTATCTGTCTTTTCTTCTTCCACCTTATTGCTATGGCTATCGTGGGTAAAGCAGCTCACGGAGAGCATCCAACCAGGCCAGTGGGGTGGGATGGTGTTATAGTATGATGGTTTTTCTGACAAAATTAGTATGTTCATGTGGCCACCACAGCTATAGGCATCAGAATGAAAAAAGAGCCAAGAGTGCTCAGGGAAATCTGCATCAGTACAAAGAGGATTTACTCTCTTTTCTCCTAGTTGACTTGCTAAATGTGTTAACACTAGCATCTGCACCGGTCATTTCAGGGTTTTGGCATTCTGTTCAAAGAATGGAAGAATGCACAAAGAGCACAATGACAAAGAGTTTTATTCAGAAGCACAGGTATGAAGTAGTCACACCGGAAGCGAGCCGTGATCCCCAAGTACGCATGAAGCTCTAGAGCACCAGATTACTCACAAGGGTTTCCTTTTTTGCATCTAGGATGAGGAGCCATGGGTTGGTAGGGGCGGACTGGTGTGTGATTTGATGTTTTGATTGATTGGCTTTGTGTTATATACATTCTTGTTCATTGGCCATGACCTTCCTGTGATGCTTCTGATTTTAATTGTATGCATACCGAAACATGAATAGGCATAAGATTTGAATATTTGCCTAAAAGTTCACCAAGAGAAGATGGTTTGCCTTGCTATGCATACACTCCAAAATGGTTCAGCCTGGGATGTCCACCTAGTCCTCAGTCCTGAGTCTGCTCTGGGATGTCTTTGGTCATAAAAGGGCAAGGGTTGCTGGGGACTTATAGGTCAGAATGACCTGAATATTTTGTGAGTATGCAGCTCCTTCCAGATGGAAGTCCCAGGATGCTATGTGCATTCCTGTGTTGCTCAAGACAAACGGGGTCCAGGAACATACGTTATCCCTATACTTGTCTGCCTCATTTACATTTATTTTCCTTTTTGATAGTTTATTCGATTGACATTTCAGATTTATATATTTCTGTTAATACATTGTCATGCTCATGGTCTTTCCTTGGCTGTGTCCATTCTGCTTATTGAGCTTAGAAGAGACTTGTTTTCACTTTTGTTATAGTGTTCTTTCTCTAGGCGGCTGCTTCCACCACCATTTCCTGGTATCAGAGCCCAGCTCCTTTAGTCTTTTAACTGGACTGAAGACCTCCAGCTCTCCAGGAATCGTCCAGTCCTTCAGCTCCAGATTAGGACTGCTGAAGCGTCCAGCCCTAATGGACTGAACAACTATGGTTCGGTTCCAAGGCTCTCCCATGTGCAGATGACTATTGTCATACTACCATCCCATATTGTGTAAGGCAATCTGATGAATCCCATTTGATGATATATATTCATCCTATTGGTTCTGCTTTTCTGGAGACCCCCAACTAATACTGTGGTAATAGGAATCATTCTAGAGAAACAGAGCTGTAAGGATGAATTTCTTCTGTAGGCTTGATGGCATCTCCCATTCTAATAATCCTAAAGTTACTAAAAACTCCCCTAGTATCATAAGTAGAGCTGTTGCACATTTAAAGAACTATGCCCAATAGACCCGTTTAAGGGATCAGCAAGAATACTTGCTGTGCCAGTCTGGTAACCTGAGTTCCAGCCCTAGACTCCACATAAAGTTAGAAAGGGATAACTGATTCTGCAGGTAGTCCTCTAACTTCTACATGCACTCCTACACACACACACCACCACCACCACCACCACCACCATCACCTCATTTGAAGCTTCCTTCTGGTTCACCTCCTGTTGTGGAGAGCAGCAAACTTGGTGACTGGTGAAATCAGGCCCTAGCCTATTCTAACTTAATAGTATTCAAAACGGTGGTTACCAGGCTGTGCCTCACGAAACCGCATACTTCCAACAATGACACACGATACACATTTCTATCTTACTTGGGTTTCTATTACTGTCATAAAATACCGTGACCAAAAGCAGCTTAGGGAAGAAAGTATTTGTTTCATGTAGCACGAATCTTAACAGGTCTTATTAATAAAATCAAACCTGGAGCCAGGTATTGGGTTAATGCTGGAAGATCAGAGAAACTTAACAAGCCACAGCTTCCTCACCTTGCCAATTCCTCAGCTGATCCTGTTTTCTCAGACTGGAAGCCTTTGGGTCCTCATCCAAATGGATCTCAGCTGAACTGCTGCTAAAAGCCTAAAAACTTAACCAGCTCTAGTTCCTGGTCCTCATGCCTTATATACCTTTCTGCCATCACTTCCTGGGATTAAAGGGGTGAGTCACCATGCCTGGCTGTTTCCAGTGTGGCTTTGAACTCAGAGATCCGAATGGATCTCTGCCTCCAGAAGGCTAGGACTAAAGGTGTGAGTGCCACCATTTTCTGGCCTCTATGTCTGTCTAGTGGCTGTTCTGTTCTCTGACCCCAGATAAATTTATTAGGGTGCACGATATATTGGGGGACACAATATATCACCACATTTTCACTTTATATTTCCACATCACAGTTCTCCACTGAAGGAAGTTAAGTCTGCAACTCAAGTCAGAAACATGGATGCAGGAACTGAAGCAAAAGCCATGGAGGTGCTGCTTACTGGCTTGTTTGTCATCTCTTGCTTAGCCTGCTTTCTTATACAACTCAGGACCCCCTGCCCAGGAGTGACACCAGCCTCCACAGTAGGCTGGGCCCTCCCACATCAGTCATTAATGAAGACACACAACCACAGACTTGCTTACACACTAATTTTATGGAGACATTTTCCCAACTGTGATTCTATCTTCTCAAATAGCTCTAGTGAGTGTCAAGTTGACATAAAATGAGCCAGGACAGTTACCACTTCAAAATGGGGGAATGGAGCCTGTGGAGGTTTGAAAGAGAGTATCTCCCTCCTGACTGTGTGTTTGAAGGATTGAGCCACAGTTGCTGAAACTGTATGAGAGGTAGTAGGAGGTGTGGCCTTGTTGGATATGCCAGTGGGGTTGGGCTTTGAGATCAAAAGCCCACATCAGTTTCAGATCTCTCTCTCTCTCTCTCTCTCTCTCTCTCTCTCTCTCTCTCTCTCTCTCTCTATCTCTGCCTTGTGGTTGTTATCTTAACATGTAAGCTCTCAGCTACTGCTCCAGCATCATGCCTGCCTGTCTGCTGACATGCTCCCCAATATGTAAGTCATGGCTCACTTCTGGAATGGTGAGCCCCCAAATTAGATGCTTTCTTTAAAAGTTGCCTTGGTCATGGAATTTTGTGACAGCAATAGAAAAGTAACCAAGACAGAAATTGATACCAGGAAGTGTGATATTGCTGTGAAAGTTCTGATCATCCTAGTTTTTTTGGAGGAATGTAGACTTTGGGATAGTGAACTAGGAAAGTAGTTACATTCGGTGAGTTGTTGGTGAAATTACCGAAGCCTCAATGGAGGTTGGAACTTCCAGATCAAAGCTGGAATGGCTACCCATTACAGTGAGTGGAGATTAATGAGCTTTCCTAGAGAGCACTTGGAAGACAGTAGTGCTGAGAATAATGTGGTTTATGGAGGAAATGTCAGCTCAAGACATTTCAGAGGGAAATAGTAATTGTGGCTGGGCTAGACCGAGACCATGCTAATGATTTTTATTTTATTTTATTTTATTTTTTTTTAAAGAATGTGGTCACTTGTTGTCCTTCTTCTAAGAATCTGCCTGAGGCTAAATTGAAGAGTTTTGGACTACTTTCAAAGGCAGAGGAGATTTCAAGACAACCTAATATTGACTCTGTCAGGTGGTTATTAGTGGTCACTCTTACTCAGGTCTGCAATGAAAAAAAAACAAGTGAGGCAAAATGTGCAGTTTGGGGATAAAAAGAGCACCAGGGAACTTAAAGTTGGCACCATGGTATGTGCTAACAAGGGTAAGGAGAAATGAAATAAAGAGAGTGGTGCCCTCAGGGTGCAACCCCACCCAGTTAATCCTACAACCTGTGAAAAGAACAGACCTAAGGAATTATCTGTTCCTAAAGAGCATCAACATATCAAAGCTTATGCTAATGTTATTCAAGGAGGGGCAAGGTTCCATCCCAATCAGGCAGCAGAACTTGGCAGATAGTTCTGGCTTTAGAGTCATGAAAGAAACAGGAGTTAAAGGGTTGAGGAATCTTCCTCCATAGTAAGGAAAGCCACTAAAGCCAGACATGTGGCAGAAGGATGCCTGCATGGAGGCCCAGAAAGGCCTTTTGGTGCAGCTATGAAAATGAAACCTGGATGTCATTAAAGACCCCAAGATGCTGGAGATACCAGAGCCGTGAGATACCTACCAAAGAGGGCTGAAGACAGAGAATGGAACCAGAACAAGAGAGAAGTATGTTGCAGACAGCAAAGATGGAAGGGCAGAGCCATCTAACCCCTTTGACATCAGAGATATAGCTACAGGATTTAAAGTTTGCTCTACTGGGTTTTTGTCTTGCTTTGGTCCAGTATTTCCTCATTATGTTCCTAGTTTTCCTTTTTGGAATGGCAATGTATATTCTGTGCAATTGTATGCTGAAAGTACATAATTTGGGTTTTGATTTTGTATGAGATTACAATTAACAGATATCCTTGAGTTTCAGAAGACATGTTGGTCTTTGGACTTTTAAACTGTTGAGACTGTGAAAGACTATGGAGACTTTTGAAGTTGTACACATACATTTTGCATTATGATACAACTGCAAGCCTATGGGAGCTAGGGAGTTGAATGTGGTGGTTTGAATGAGAATGGCCCTTGAAGACTCATATATTTGAATGCTTGGTCTACAGTTGGTGGAACACATTGGAAAGGATTTAGCGGTGTGGCCTTCCTCTCAGCCAGAGAGTCCTGTCTCTAGGACCTAGGCACTGGGGTACAACCTATGCCCCAATACCACCACCCATTGCTGCCCCAGTTGCAATCCAGCAGGGAAGACTCCTGTGGGCAGGCCTCCCACCAACACCCTGCAATCCACAAGACCCACTCCCTCCCCCAATCCCACCCATTCCGCTGCAACCTCAGTGGCTCCCTGAGACACAGAATCCACCAACTCCAATTGGACCAAGAGCTCTGATTGGGCCAAGAGTACTGATTGGAGCAAGAGCAGCCCCCTGGGACACAGACACAGCCAGCACAGATTGGACCAAGATCAGCTCCCTCAGACACAGACACCTCTTGCACCTATTGGAGGAAGAGGTGGGTAGACGCCAGTGCAAGAATACATACAATGCCATAAAGAGCAATATGGCATCACCAGAACCTAGTGGTTCTACAACAGCAAGATCTGAACATCACAATGTAGAAGAAGCAGAAGAAAACGACCTTAAAAATGACATTATAAAGATGATAGAAGCCTTCAAAGAGGAAATAAAAATTTTCCCTTAAAGAAATTGAGGAAAAGACAAACAAAAAATTGAAGAAATCAATAAATCTCTTTAAAAAAAAAGCCAAGAAAGCCAAGAAAAAGCAATTGAAAAGATAAAGGAAACAGTTCAAGATCTGAAAATTGGAATAGAAGCAATGAAGAAAACATAAACCGAGGGAATGCTGGAAATAAAAAATCCAAGTAAATGAACAGGAACTACAGATGAAAGCATAACCAACAGAATACAAGAGATGGAAGGGAGAATCTCTAGTGTGGAAGATACAACAGAAAAAGATTCATCAGTCAAAGAAAACACTGAAGCCAAAAAAGTCATAACACAAACATTCAAGGAAATCTGGGAAACTATGAAGAGGCCAAACCTAGGAATAATAGGGACAGAAGGATAATACCAGCTCAAAGACACAGAAAATATATTCAACAAAATCATAAAAGAAAACTTTCCCAACCTAAAGAAGGAAATGCCTATGAAGATACAAGAAGCTTACAGAACAGCAAATAGACTAGACCCCCCAAAAAGGTTCCCTCTCCACATAATAATCAAACCACTAAAAATATAGAATAAAGAAAGAATATTAAAAACGGCAAAGGAAAAAGGCCAAGTGACTTACAAAGGCAGACCCATCAGGATAACACCCAATTAATCAATGGAGACTCTAAAAGCCAGAAGGTCCTGAACAGATATTATGCAGACACTAAGAGACCACAGATGACAAGCCAGACCCCTATACCAACAAAATTTTCAATCACTATAGACAGAGTACACAAGATATTCCAAGATAAAACCAGATTTAAACAATACCTATCCACAAATTCAGTCCTAGAGACAGCACTAGAAGGAAAACTCCAACATAAGGAAGTTACATGCACCCATGAAAACACAAACATTGATAATTGCATGGCAGCAAATCACACACACACACTACCACCAAAAAAATTACATGAATTAACAATCACTGGTCATTAATATCCCTTAATATCAATGGACCCAATTCACCTATAAAAAGACACAGGCTAACAGAATGGAAACAAAAACAGGATCCATCCTTCTGCTTCATACAAAAACAAACCTTCAAAGACAGACAATACTGCAGAGTAAAAGGTTGGGAAAAGACTTTCCAATCAAATGGACTTAAGAAGCAAGCTGGTATACCTATCCTTATATCTGACAAAATAGACTTCAAACTAAAAATCAATCAAAAGAGATCAGGAAGGATATTACATATTCATCACAGGAAAAATCTATCAAGATGAAGTCTCAATTCTGAACATTTATGATGCAAATACAAATGCACCCACATATGTAAAAGAAAGATTGGTAAAGCTTAAATTGCACATCAAACCCCACACATTAATAGTGGGAGACTTCAACACCCCACTCCCATCACTGGACAGATCTGCTAGATAGAAATATAACAGAGAAATAAGGGGTCTAACAGATGTTATGACTAAGATGGACTTAATACATATCTACAGAACATTCCACCCTAACACAAAAGAATATACCTTCTTCTTAGCCCCCCATAAAACCTTCTCTAAAACTGATCACATGCTCAGTCACAAAGCAAATCTCATCAGATACAAAAAAAAAAAAAAAATAGAATGATCCCCTGTACTCTATCAGCTCACCATGGCTTAAAGTTAGAATTCAACAATACAAACTACAGAAAGCCTACAAAATCATGGAAACGGAATAATGCTCAACTGAATCACCAATGTGTCAAGGAAGAAATAAAGAAAGAAATTAAAGACTTTCTAGAATTCAATGAAAATTAATGTACAACATACCCAAACTTATGGGACACTATGAAAGCACTGTTAAGAGGAAAATTAATAGCACTAAATGCCTACATAAAGAAGTTGGAGAAATCTCACACTACCAACTTAACAGCACACCTGAAAGCTCTAGAACAAAAGCAAACTCACCCAGGAAGAATAGATGCCAAGAAATAATCAAGTTGAGAACTAAAATCAGTAAAATAGAAACAAAGAGAACAATACAAAGAATCAATGAGACAAAGGGTTGGTTCTTTAAGAAAATCAACAAGATAGACAAACCCTTATCCAAACTAACCATAAGGCAGAGAGAGAACATTCAAATTAACAAAATCAGAAATGAAAAAGGAGACATAACAACAGACAATGAAGAAATTCAGAGAATCATCAGGTCATATTTCAAAAACTTGTTCATCATCATCCCTGACCTCAAGCTCTACCATAGAGCTATAGTAAAAAAATGGCTTGGTACTGGCATAAAAACTGACATGTGGACCAATCAAGTTGAAGACCCTAACATAAATCCACACACCTATGAACACCTGATTTTTGACAGAGGAGCCAAAATTGTACAATGGAAAAAAGAAAGTATCTTCAACAAATGGTGCTGGCATAACTGGATGTCAACATGTAGAAGATTGCAAATAGATCCATATCTATCACCATGCACAAAACTCAAGTCCAAGTGGATCAAAGATCTCAACATAAATCCAGTTACACTAAACTTTATAGGAGAGAAAGTAGGAAGTAGCCTTGTGTAGTAGAACAGGCCCATAGGATGAGGAAATTGGCTCAGACCAGTTGCCAAAGCATGCATATAATGCACTTCCTTATGAGCCAACCTAGAGTCTGCCTGAAGGCCTAGAAACATGTGCTGTCAGAGTTCTTGGCCACTGTCAGAGTTCCTGAAGGTTCAGGGTCTGCCTGAGAGCCTAGCACCAGTCACTGTCAGAGTTCCTGATTAATGTCAGAGTTCCTGATCATGCCCAGCCAATGAGGGGTGACCACACAGACTGGGTGCTGGGAGGAGAGTATATAAGGCCTTCCCTGTTATTGAATAAACAAATTAGTTATTTGCTTTCAACTGACTCTCAGTGTCTATGCCATTGACACCATGCGTTCTCACCCTCTCCCCTTAGAGAGTCATTAGGATCCAACAACAGCCTTAAATGCATTGGCACAGGAGACCACTTCCTAAATATAACCCCAGTAGCACAGACACTAAGACTAACAATTAATAAGTGGGATCTCCTGAAACTGAGAAGCTTCTATAAGGGAAAGGACACAGTAAATAAGATAAAACTGTGGCCAACAGAATGGGAAAAGATCTTCATCAACCCCACATCTGACAGAGGGCTGATCTCCAAAATATATAAAGAACTCAAGAAATTAGACATCAAAATACCAAACAATCCAATTAAAAAGTGGGCTACAGAACTAAACAGAGAATTCTCAAAAGAAGAATCTCAAATGCCCAAAAGGCATTTAAGGAATTGCTCAACATCCTTAGTTATCAGGTAAATGCAAATCAAAATGACTCTGAAATCCCATCTTACTCTTGTCAGAATGGCTATGATCAAAAACACTGAAGACAGCTTATGTTAGAGAGGATGTGGAGTAAGGGGAACACTCCTCCACTGCTGGTGGGAGTGCAAACTTATATAGCCACTTAGGAAATCAGTACAGCAACTTCTCAGAAAATTGAGAATCAATCTACCTTAAGACCCAATGATACCACTCTTGGGCATATACCCAAGGGATGCTCAATCATACCACAATGATTCTTGCTCAACTATGTCCATAGCAGCATTATTCATAATAGTGAGAACCTGGAAACAACCTGGATTCCCCTCATCTGAAGAATGGATCAAGAAAATGTGGCACATTTACACAATGGGGTATTACTCACCTGTTAAAAAGAATGACATTATGAAATTTGCAGGCAAATGGATGGAACTAGAAAATATCATCCTGAGTGAGGTAGTCCAGACTCAGAAAGACAAACATGGTAAGTACTCACTCATAAGTGGATACTAGATGTAAAACAAAGGATAACCAGACTTCAACCTACAGCTCTAGAGAAGCTAGATAACAAGGAGGACCCTACAAGGGATGCATGGATGACCCTGGGAAGGGGAAATAGATGAGATTTCCATGAGCAAACCAGGGGTGAGGGGTGAGTAATGGAAGGTAGAGGATGGGGGATGAGAACAAAGATCAAGCTGGAACAGGGATGGAATGGGAGAGCAATGAAAGAGATATCTTGATAGAGACATCATGGCGATAGGGAGATGATGCTAGAGAAGTTCCCAGGAATCTAAAAGAATGACCCCAGCTTATACTACTAGCCACAGTGGAGAGGGTGCCTGAGCTGGCCTACCTCTGTAACCAGGTTGGTGAATATCATAACTGTCATCATAGAGCCTTCATCCTGTAACTGGTGGAAGCAGATGCAGAGTTCCCTAGCCAAGCACCAGGCTGAGCTCCAGGAGTCTATCAAAGAGAAAGAATAGGGATTCTATGAGCAAGGGGCATCAAGATCATGATAGAGAAATCTACCAAGCTAGTGGGAATTCACGAACTTTAGACCAACAGCTGTGGAGCCTGCATGGGACTGGACTAGGCCCTCTGCATAAGCGAGACAGTTGTGTAGCTTGGTCTCATTAAGGGGCCTCCTGGCAGTGGGATCAGGATCTATCCCTAGTGCATGAACTATCTTTTTAGAGCCCATTACCTATGGTGGGACACATTGCACAGTCTTGATGCAGGAAATGGGAATTTGGCCCTGCCTCAACTGAATGTACCAGGCTTTGCTGACTCCGCTTGGAGGAGAGGATGGGGGCAGGAGTTGGTGAGGAGAGGCTTGGGGGTGATGGGAGAAGGGATGAGAGGGGGATGTGTGGTTGGTATGTAAAAATGAATAAAAAATTTCTTAATAAAGGAAAAAAAAAGAAAGAGACATGGCCTTGCTGAAGGAGGTGTGGACTGTGGGTGAGCTTTGAGATTTCAAAAGCCTACTCCATTCCCAGTCACCCCCATCCCACTACCTCTCAGCCTTGTGGTTATTATCTCAACATGTAAAACTCTCAGCTCCTGCTCCAGCACCATGTCTGCCTCCCTGTTGCCATGCTCCTTGCAATTTACGGTCATGGACTTTAAACCTCTGGAATAATGAGTATCCACTTAAATACTTTCTTGTATTCGTGTTGCCTTTGTCTCTTAGTTAGAGTTTCTATTGATGTGAAGAGACACCATGACCACAGAAACTCTTATAGAGGCAAACATTTGATTGGGGTGGCTTGCAGTTTCAGAGTTCTAGTCCTTTATCATGGCAAGACATGGTGGTGTGCAGGCAGATATGGTGCTAGAGAAGAAGCTGGGAGTTCTAAATCTTGATCCTCAAGCAACAGGAAATGAACTGTGTCACTGGGTATTGCTTGAGCATAGGAGACAGTCAAAGCCCACCCTACAGAGACATACTTCCTCCAACAAGGCCACACCTCCTAATAGTGCCAATTCCTATGGGAGCCATTTTCTTACCAAATTGGTCATGGTGTTTTGTTACAGCAATAGATATGTAACTAAGGAGTACAATGAGGAAATACTGGACCAAAGCCAGACCCAAACAGAACAAACACCATATCCTCTAGTGAATAGAGTCTTAATGTGGGACAGAATTCTTGGGTAAAATCAGGTTTATTAACAGGTGAGATTAATAAAATACACTCATGACACAGAACAAAGCTGAGATGCCACAGATGAAAGCTGCTTCCTGCATCCTGACCTAGTCCTTACCACCCATGAGAGTGCTTGATCCCTTACTCTCAGCTCTTAAGGGGTCACATACACAGACAAGGCCATGCCCTAGGGCTTATACCCCAAAGCCACTGGCTGAACAGAATGAAATCCCACTACAGTCTAGTCTCAAGTCCAGTGTCAAAAGGCTTAGATGTCTCTGCCCTTCCAGCTTTGCTGCCTATTGTTCAGCTGGAAGCTGTGCCTCAGTCCCATTCCTCCTCATTCCAAACCCCGCCCCCCTCAGAAAGCCCACCAAGTGGCAGCTCCTCCCCTGGACTGCACCTCCAGGGTATTGAAACAGCCTTCTAGAGGGCAGCCACATGATTTTTCCTGGTCTCCTCTCCCTATCTCATCTCTGGGGCCTAGAAAGGTCACACGGAAATTTTTTGCCCAATAAATCTGGTCTTTTATTTTTAATTCGGCTTGAAGTGGCTTACTGCATTGGTGGGGAGAATCAATATTGGCATACAGAAACCTTTCATATTGGTGCGTTGGTTGGGAAGAGCTGAGTTTTCCCCATCAGCCCCCAGGATGTTCTGCCCAGATCCGAACCCCCAAAGAGACCACTGGAGACTGAAAATGTCCAGAATTCAATAGCAAGGTTTATTTGACTCGGCACACGTGCGTGTTTAGTTCAAGGGAGCAGGGAACCCTCGTCCACCACACCCAATGCCTTGAGGCAGGGAGGAGAGTTCCTCTTTCTTGGGGAAGTTAGTTTTTATAGGCAAAAACCACAAAATTCCTTAGGGGGGAGGGGGTTAGTATGGGTCCATCCTTGATTGGTCCAGTTTTTCCCGGGCCTGGACTTTGCCTTATTCTAGCTTATCTGTTTTCCCTGTCAGGAGTTTTACAACCCATCTCCGGGGTCTGGTCATGTTATCTCTGGAGAGGGGCATCTCATGGTTAATCGGTCACCAGCAGACATCCTGACTTTGTTCTTTTGAAAACACCTGACTTCACCCTTTCCAGGAAGGGGGAACTGACTCAGTTCTGTTTATTTTAAGATATCTCTTCCCTCAGCTCTTTTGGGTTTCTGGGGGAACTGTGTCTGGGACTTTGGTAGGGGTCTTTCACCAGCCACTTGGGAAACCACTCTTCTCTCTACTCTGCCTCTCTGCCAGACTGGGTCAGCTTTTGGCTCAGTAAGTTGCCCGTTCCAAGTCATTGCCTCTAGAGGTCCAGGATCTTTCCTGGAGCCCACTTTCAGGTTACTCTGCCAGGATGCAGCTGCACCAGGACCCCAATCCTTTTTCCAGAGCAAATACTGCCTTTGTTCCATGGGACACTTTTCTGCAAAAGACATTCTGCACAAAGGCCCATCACACACCCACCCTCGACCCAAAGCCTATAGTAATGGATGCATTGTTTAGACTCCCAGTTCCGGTGTAGGCTTGTGAAATGGGCAGCATTCAGGTCTAAGTACAAACCCCAAACACCCTTGGAGTATCTTTCACAACATCTATGAAAACTGGGACTATCTGATTCCATAAGTCCTGAACGCCTGATTTCCTTGTGCTCTAAGGCCTGGCCACAATATGCTCTTGATAAGCAGTCAACACTGCCATTGGAGGGAACTTTTGACTTTACCATTCTCCATGATCTTGAAATTTTCCACCAGCGTGGAGACAAAAGGTCTGAACTCCCCTATGTCCATGGATTTGGGTTCTGCATTCGCGCCCTTCCTTCTGTAGCCAGTGTCCCATGGCCCAAGTCTTGTTGGCTAGGGTTGTGGTGCCTCCAGATTCCTGTTGATCTGTTTGTTTATCTGAGAACTGGGACCCTGAACATTGTGCCCAGACTGTGCCACCTCCCCATCCCCCAAACTCTGTCTAACCATCCCCCTCCTTCATTGCCACATGCTCCATTCAGGTGGCCAACATTCTTCCCTTTATTTACCCCTCCTCTCTTCTTCACCTCCAGGACAAAGGTCAAGGAACTTCCTCCTCCTTACCCACCTTCCTCTCTCCCCCTCCCTCCTCTTTCCGTAAACCCCTTCCTGTCCACAACCTACACCCTGGTCCTGATCCACACACTGGCTTATCCCCACCCCGAATCCTCTCTGGTGGCTTCTCATACCTGCTCTCAGCACACTCCTGTCCTCCTCTGTCCCCTCTGAGAGGTGGCTGGAAGTGAGGGAATTGTTCAAATGCATGACTCTTTCTCCCTTCAGGACCTCTCACAGGTAGAAAAGCAGTTGGGTTCCTTCTCTTCTAATCCTTCTGTTTATGTCAAGGAATTTTGTTATCTTTCCCAAGCCTATGACCTGACCTGGCATGACCTCTATGTCACCTAGGCCTCCACTCTCACTCCTGAGGAGCAAGGTAGAGTGCAGGCAGCAGCAAGACAATATGCAGAGCAAACCTACCTAGTGGGCAATATGGTCCCTGTGGATAATATGGTGGTGTCAGCTACAGAACGTTACTGGGATTATCAGCCAGGTCAAAATGGCCACCAGAGGAGGGACCTCATGGTCCACTGCCTTCTTCAGGTTATGAAAATGGTCTCAGACAAAGTTGTTAATTTTTATAAACTCCAAGAGATTACACAGTGAGCTGACAAAAGTCCCACCATTTTTCTAAATCCATTACAAGAAGCCATGGTTCAATATACTCGCCTTGACCCAGCGTCTCCAGTAGGAGCCACAATCCTGGCCATCCATTTCATTTCTCAGTCAGTGCCAGATATTAAAAAGAAATTTTAAAATGGCTTTTAAAGTTTTTAATGCCTGAAAGGAGGCAGCTACGGCTTCCTGACCAGCTCGGCTGCAGCAGAAGACTGTGCTCAAAGCCCACTCCTTGTCAGCTGCCCTGAGGCCACCAGCACCCCCACAGGGGGAACAAAGGAAGTCCACGAGGCTCCACCCCGCTGGAGCTCAGCCCAAGTCAACTCCACCAGGGGGCCTGCTTCAAGTTTGGCCAGGATGCTGCTCTGACCCTTTGCCACTGCCAAGGCCATGTCCTGTCTGCCAGCAGCCTGGCCACTGGAAATCAGAATGCCACCATGTGGGTTTGTCCTCTGTGCCATGCCATGGAGGTCCAGCCTCACTAACACTGGCATCTGAGACTTGTCCAGCCTTTGAACTCCTCAGCCTGGTGGAGGACTGAGGCTGCCCAGACTTGGTGACTCCCGTCACCCTTGCTGAGCCTGGAGTAGTGCCCCAGGTAGCAGCTAAGTCCATTGCCTTTCTAGTGGACACTGGAGCTACCTTTTCTGCTTTAACCGTTCACTCAGGTCCCACAGATCCCTCACCAATTTCTGTCATGGGGTAGATGGGAGCCCCTCCTTTCTGCTTAAGACCCTGACACATCCTTGCGTTCATATAGGACAATTCTCACACTCTTTTCTAGTCATACCCACCTGACCTATACCTCTCCTTGGCTGTAATATCCTCAGCCACTTTGGGGCCACACTCATTTTGTCCCCGATACTCTTTCCTTATTCCCACTTTCTTCTCCCTTTAATAGCCTCACAGGTTTCTACCCCAGTCTGTCCCGTCCCTACCCTCCCGAATCCAGTGGACCCCCAAGTATGGGATACCTCAACTCCAGTGTTGGCTGCTCACCTCCAGCCAGACCTAGTTCACCTTAAAGACCCCACCTCCTTCCCTTTCAGACCCCAGGTTCCTATTTCTGAAACCAACCACCGAGGCCTCAAGCCCATTATTACCCACCTTTTATCCCAGGGACTTTTAATTCCTGTCGATTCACCCTGCAACACTCCCATTCTTCCTGTGTGTAAGCCCTCTGGTGCTTACCATTTAATTTAGTTCAAGACCCCCACCTCATTAATGAGGTGGCTATTCCAACACACCCAGTGGTTAACAATTCCTACACCCTTATTTCTAACATTCCACCTAAAACTTCCCATTTTACAGTCCTAGACCTAAAAGGTGATTTTTAAATTGCCCCTCTACACCCTGATCCATACTTCCTTTGCTTTCACCTAAAAGGACCCTAACACCTGATCCTACAGCTTACATGGACTGTACTCCGTCAAGATTTCCAGGACAGCCCTCATTTCTATGGCCAAGTCTTGGCCCAGGATCTTTCCACCTTTGACCCCAATCCTAGCACACTTCTCCAATGTGTAGACAACTTCCTTCTCTGTAGTCCCTCCTTGCCTCTAACCCAAAGGGCCACCTCTTTGCTCCTAAACTACCGTGACTCCCTGGGATATTGTTTTTCCCCATCTAAGGTTCAGCTATGGTCTCCCATTGTGGTGTGTTTGGACATTCAACTCACCCTGGAGTCTAAGACCCTCCCCTCTGATAGAGTCCAAGCCTTGTGGGATTTATAGCACCCAACCATGGAAGACCAGATTATCTCATTTTGGGGTCTGAAGGGATTCTTCCATTACTAGATCCCTAATTTTGCCATTATGGCCAAGCCCCTGTACCAGGAAGCCAGAGAGACCCCCATGAGTCCCCTCACCCACCAGGCCACCATCCAACACCATTTCTCTTTACTGATGCCCTTCTAATGGCCCCTGCTCTAGCTCTTCCAGACCCCACCTGACCTTATCACCTTTATACAGATGAAAGGTTGGAGTAGCCACTGGGGTTCGAGTCCAGCCAGTTGGGCCTTCAAATCAGGCCATTTCTGTTCTGTCCAAACAACTGGACCCCACTGTGTGTGGACAGCAGCCATGTTTGAGAGGTCTAGCAGCAGCGGCTGAAATCACCCAGGAAGCCCTCAAGATCACTGTTTCAGCCAATCACTGTACACTCCGCCCACCACCTCTCAGACCTTCTCAGTCACTCCTCTCTTTCCCTCCATGGGTCCAGGTCTTTCATTTACTGTTTCTAGAAAAAAACCAAATTACCTTGACCTCCAGTCCTTCCCTAAACCCTGCAACACTACTCCCTCTCCCTTCCTCCTCTGGTAATCCCTCTCACTCCTGCCCAGAGGCTGTAGAAGAGGCCTTATGCTCACCCCAGCCTGGTGTCCTAGACCAATCTCTTATAACTCACCCTCTCTGTTGATGGAAGCTCTCTTATAGACATCAGGAAACTTCCAGGCAGCATATGTAGTGGTCACATCCACTAAAACAGTTGATGAAACCTGCCTGCTGATGGGGACCTCTTCACAAAAGGCCAAATTAATCGCCTTGACTAGAGCACTCCAAATAGCCCAAGGGTCAACAGGCTAACATCTATACTGACTCTAAATATGCCTTTCTAATAGCCCATACCCATTCTGTCCTTTGGAAGGAAAGAGGACTCCTCATTACCAAGGGCACTCTCATAGTGAACAGACCCCTTATAGCCAAGCTCTTGGAGGCCTTCTAGCTCCCTGCAGAAATAGCCATAATCCATTGTCAGGGGCATCATTCCTCCAAGGACCCAGTGGCCTTAGGCAATGCCAGGGCTGACTCAGTAGCCCCAATGGACAGGACCCTGCACTGTGATCCTCACCACCTCTTCAGCTGACAAGATCCTGGGACATCAAGGCTGGTCCCATCTCTCCTGGCTCAAGCAGGCACCTATCCAGGATACATAGTCTATCCAGCAACTGGGACCCTCCACCCTCTAGTTTTCCAAAATGTCCCAATGAAGGGCCTATCTGCTCTTGTGCCTTACTGATTCATCTTTGTCAGCACAACCAGGGCACATCTCCATTCTAACATTACTGACAATCTCTACTCTCCCCATGGCTAATCCCATTCATAGATGGGGCCAGTGATAACAACCTATTTTTTTTTCTCCTAGCAACTTGCCTTCTCCAATTCCTCAAGAAACAGATCCCTGATGTCTCCAGAATGGCAAATAACCAAACGCTTCTTCACCCACGCCTCCCACTGAGCGTGAGGCCACTGACTCCTGACTCCCCCTCCCCATGTCATCCCATGCCAACAGGAAGTAGCAAGACTTGAACTGGCGCCCATATATCCAAGAAGGTTGGGATGTTCCATTGGAAGCTCCACCTTGGTCCTACTCCTCCCCATTCCAAACTCCGCCCTCAGAAAGCCCATCAAGTGGCAGCTCCTCTCCCAGAGCTATTTAAGACTGTGCCTACGGGGTATTTAAACTACCTTCTAGAGGGCAGCCACGTGATTTTTCCTGGTCTCCTCTCCCCAACTCATCTCTGGGGGCCATAAAGGTCACTAGGAATGGTTTGCCTAATTAACCTGGTGTTTTGTTTTTAATTCAGCTTGATTTGATTTACTGCATCAGCGGGGGGTGGGGGGTACTTAATATGGGGATATGAAAACCTTTCACCTATAACATACTTTTTTCTCTTGAACTGGTTTCATTCCCTACATAATGGTTTCCTTGGCAAATATCTCTTGGGTCTGGCATCTCCAATATTTTGGGGCCTCCACTGTAACCTAAGACTCACTTTCATAGCTTCACACCATGACTTCTCAGGGTCTCTGTGGTGGTTTAAATGAGAATGGCCCCCATAGGCTTATGTTTGAATACTTGGTGCCCAGTTGATGGAACTGTTTGAACAGTATTCAGAAGTATGTCCTTGTTGGAGGATGTATGTTACCATGAATGGGTTTTGAGGTTTCAAAATACTCTGGTCCTTCCCAGTGTTGCTTTCTTAATTCCAACCAGTTCAGAATAAGAGTACTACCAAATTTGAAACAAGCTTGATTTTTTTATTGAAGTACACCCAGGAGCTGGCCAGCAACTGCCTCCTAAGTCAGGCTAAAGAGAGCAGCCCTGAGTCTATTTCTTGGGCCCCTTTAAAGGAGTAGAATCATGGGTCCATTTCTTGGGCCCTTTTAAAGGAGTAGAATCATGGATAGTTGCAAAGCAGGTTTACATAAGACAGATGATGGAGCAATAAGGAAGTATTAAAAATATCCCAAAAAACACCATGTGATTAGGGAGACTGATTAGGGAGGTTTTGAAAAGGTCAGGGCATTCTCAGAAACAAGTCAAGATCATAGTCTGGGACAGGCCAGGGTCTCGGAAACAGATTTAAAAACAGCAATTCAGCTCTTAGAGTAAATGGAAACTTATTTTTAAAAGTACAATATAATGGCTTCCACCTTCAAAATGGAATTAGGTCCTCACCTTCTCTGCCTTCTGCTTGTGTATCAGCATGTAAGCTCTCAGCTGTTTGCCAAGCTTCTGTTTCACCATCATGGACACTCACCCTCTGAAACATAAGCCCAATTAAACACTTTCCTTTTTAAGTTGTCTTGGTCATGGTTTTTATCAGAGCAATAGAAAAGTAACTAATCAGAAGTTGTTTCTAGGAAGTGAACAATTACTCTAACAAACTGTGGTTTGGGAGACAAATGTGGAAGACTTGGAACTTTGGCCTAAAAAAGCAGTTGGACATTGTCAATACAGCTTAATGGATCATCCTGATAGGAGCTTTGAAGAGTCATGCTAAGAGCTATACTGACTGTGGAGGTCTAGCCCAAGAGGTTTCAGAGGGAAGATTAGCCACCAATAAGGAACTGTTATTGTGATGATATTTGGGTTGGGGGATGTGGCTGCTGACTTATCCAAAAAATTTACCTGAGGCTAAATTGAAAAGTAATGGATTAGTTTCTTTGGTAGAGGAGATTTCAAAGTAGCCTGGTAGTAACTCTTTTGCATGGTTACTAGTTACTCTTAATGCATATCCACAATGAAAAAGAGTAAAAGATGCAAAGTAAATTACAAAATGTAGAGTTTGGAGAGAAAAAGAGCACCAGACTTTTTCTGAAAGAGATGAGGAAATTACAGAGAGGCTGGATCTACTTTGACAAGGAAGGATGCCCTCAGGGCAAGACCACACCCACCTAAGCCTCCAACTGGTGAATGGAAAAGGTCTATGGAAATATCTGCTCTTAGGAAGGAAAAAGCAGATCAAAACTGCTGCAAATGTCATTCAAGGGGGCCTGGGTCCACACAATCTTAGTAGCTGAAATTGGCAGTATCCTCTATGTGGTTCTGAATTTACAATCATTAGTGATACTGTGTGAAGTGGTTATGAAATATTCCTCTATGGTTATAGAAAGCCACTGAGACCAGCAAGTGGAAAGAGAGTCTCTGAATGGAAGCTCTTAAAGCCCATTGCACAGAACTGTGAAAGTAAAGGGTGCCTTGTGTTATAATCCCAAGAAGTTGGAGCTACCAGTGCTGGGATATATTTGCCAATGAGAACTCAAGAAAAGGAGTGTGTGGAGGTTTGAAAGAAAATGGACCCCAAAAGGAGTGGCATATTAGGAGGTGTGGCCTTGTTGGAGGAATTGTGTCACTGTTGGGGTGGGCTTTGAGGTCTCTTTTGCTCAAGCTTTCCCCAGGGTGACAGTCAGTCAACTTCCTGTTGCCTCTGAGTCAAGATGTAAGGACTGTCAGCTCCAGAAATCACATGCCATCATGATTCCTGCTTTGATAATAATGGACTGAACCTGAGACTGTGAGATAGCCACCTCAATTAAATGTTTCCTTTATAAGCATTTCTGTGATTATAGTGTCTCTTCACAACAATGAAAACTCGTACTAAGATAGAGTGGAAGCAGCCCTAAATAGAAAGATTTACCTTTCAGCCAATGAAGCTGCAAAGGCATAGCCTTTGACATAAGTCAGAGATATTCATGATTTGGAGTTTGCCCTTCTGGGTTTTGAGAAACATGACTGACTCCATTTTAAAGGCAGGAATCTTATGCTGTATTGTTAAAAATAAGTTCCCGTCTCTGACTTCTGGAACCTGACCTGCCCCAATTGATGATCTTGACTTGTGTTTGAGAACACCCAAACCCTGCCTAAACTTCCTGTCTTAGAGTTTCTATTGCTGTGAAGAAACACCATGACCAGGGCAACTGTTACAAAGGAAAGCATTTAACTGTGGTGACTCACTTGCATTTCAGAGGTTTAGTCCATTATCATCATGGCAGGACATGGTGGCATGCAGGCAGACATGGTGCTGGCTACATCTTGATCAGAAGGCAACAGGAAGTGGACTGAAACACTGAGTGGTTTGAACATATATGAGACCTCAAAGCCCACCTCCACAGTGCCACACTTCCTCTAACAAGGCCACAATTACTCAACAAAGCCACACCTCCTAATAGTGCCACCTCCTTTAGGGGTCATTTCTTTTAAGCCACCACATTCCACTCTCTGGCCACCAAAGGCTTGTAGCCATATCATAATGCAAATATGCATTCAGTCAAATATCAAAAGTCCCCATAGTCTATAACAGTCTCAAACTTATTTCAAGTCCAAAGTCTCTTCTGAGATTTATGCAATTTCTTAACTGTAATTCCCTGTAAAAACAAAATAAAAAAGAAGATAACATACTTCCAAAATATAATTCACAGGATATACATTATATTGCAGGGAAGGTAGTATAGTGAGGAAATAATGGGCCAAAGTAAGACCAAAAAGACCAGTTGGCAAACTCCAAACTGCATCTCCATGTCTGATGTCAAAATGCTCTGCAGATTTCCAACTCTGTTCAGCTTTGTTGCTTACAACATACTTCTTTCTCTTAGGCTGATTCCACTCCCTGTTAACAGCTTTCCTCAGCAGGTATCCCATGCCTCTGACATCCTCAACATCTTGGGCTTTTCAAGCTAATCCAGGCTTCAATTTCATAGCTTCACACAATGGCCTCTCTAGATCTCCATTCAGGGACATCCCTGACATATGCCTGGGCTCAGTTGCTTTCTTTCATCTCAAAGGCAAATTTCATAGCCCCTTTCTTCTGTCCTTAACTCCAGAACCATGTGGCCAAAGCTGCCAAGTTCTGATGCTTACTGGGGCTAGAACATGGCCCCCTTGTTCAATTACATCTTCATCATCTTTCTGTCCTTCACTGCTGATACTTGGCTGTCCTGGAACTGGATCTGTAGACCAAGCTAGCCTCAAACTCAGAGACCACCTAGCCTCTGCCTTCTAAGTTTAAAGGCATGTGCCACCACGCCCAGCTCTAAGCTTTTCTTTAATTCCTGTTCACAAGTTGAAAAGTTAGCTGGATGGGATCTTGCTCTGAGGTTACCACTCCCTTTATTCCATTTCTTAATCTATTTATCTCCTTGAAACTCCAGGACTCAGTTCCTTTCTACTATCTGGTGCTCCTTTTCTCCTCAAATATTTTTCCTTGCTCAGCTTTCTCCTTTTCATTATAAATCTTCATTAGAGTTAACACTAACAACCACACAACAGAGTCTATACTAAGTTGTTTTGAGATTTCCTCTGCCGTCGGAAGTAATATAAAACTCTTCACTTTAGCCTCAGGCAGACTCTTCAGACAAGGGCAAAAAGCAGCCACATTCTTCACCAAAATATTATAAGAATGATTTCTAGGCAACGTACAAAAATTCTTTTCCTCTGAAACCTCTTGATCCAGGTGCCTACAGTTCAAATCCCACTCAGTGCCACTGTCTTCAATGCTCTTACTAGGATGGCCTATGAAGCAGCACTGAAAGTGTTCAACTGCTTTTCTAATCCATAGTCTTACAGTCCATATTCATTGAAACAAAAGCATGATCGGGCCTATCACAGCCATACCCGCTCCTGGTACCAACTTCTGTCTTAGTTAGGGTTTCTATTGGTGTGAGGAGACATCATGACCATGGCAACTCTTATAAAGGAAAACATTTAATTGTGTGACTTTCAGTTCAGAAGTTCAATCCATTAGCATCATAGCAGGACATGGCAGTGTGCAGGCAGACATGGTAATGGAGAGGTAGCTGAGAGTTTTGCATCTCGTGCAAGCAACAGGAATCGATCTGTCTCTCTGGATGTGATTTGGGCATAGGAGACCTCAAAGCCCACCTCCACAGTGATACACCTCCTCCAACAAGGCCACACCTCCTCCAACAAGGCCACACCTCCTCCAATAAGGCCACACCTCCTCCAACAAGGCCACACCTTCTCCAACAAAGCCACACTTCCTAATAGTGTCTCTCCCTTTGGGGGCCATTTTCTTTTAAACCACCACAGTGTTCTCACTACTGCGTCTTTGCTTCACCATCATGGAATCTAACTCTCTAAAACCATAACATCAATTAAACATTTCTTTTATATGTTACGCGAGTCATGGTATTTTGTGACAGCAATAGAAAAGTAACTAAGTGAATCTCTCAATGACCCTCCCCGCTCCCCACCTTGGTGCCTCTCTGAAACTACTGGGGAAAAATTACTTTCCTCACATCTTTCATGACCCAAGCCAGCACCACACAGGGGACACTTCTCTGTTTGGCTGCTAGTTTGCAGTGGACTCTGCACCTTTTGAGTCACATTTGCAGTAGCTTTAGCTTTTATTTGCTGTTCCTTTCAAGGATCAGAACATTCATTAGGCCTTTTTTTTCCACAAGTTAGATTTTTAAGCATACTTTGTACATTTAAGTGTTGAAATTTTTAAAGACTGGGACTTTTAAGGTTATACTATGTTTTATATTGTGATATTAATATTAGCAGGACACCTTGGCAACAAACAAGAAAAGCACTTTTATAGATGTAATAGTGGTGTGTTATGTGTCACGTTGAAAAGGGGCCAATTGTGTTGGTTAGTTTTTGTCAACTTGACACAAGCTAGATTCATCTGAGAAGAGGGAGCCTCAGCTGAGAAAACGATTCACCAAATTGGCCTGTAGGTAAGCCTATGTGACTTTTTCTTGGTTGCTGATTTATTTGAATGGATCCAACCCACAGTGGGCACTGCCATCCCTGGGAATGTGGTTCTGAAGTAAGCCAGGAAGAGTAAGCCAGTAAGCCATGTTCTTCTATGAGTTCTGCTACAGTTATGCTTTGGCTTCCTTCAGTGGTCTGTGACTTGGGATATGTGAGTCTTTCCTTCTCAAATTCCTTTTGGTTATGGTCTTTATCCCAGCAATGGAAGTCTGACTAGAATACTTGGGATAGAGATAAGTCATGTGGTGATTTGAATAAGAATGGCTCCCATATGTGTATATATTTAAATGCTTAGGGAATAGCACTACTTGAAAGTATTAGGAGGCACAGCCTTATTGGAGGAAGAATGTCACTAGAGATGTGTTGTGGAATATTAGTTGAATATGTTTATGCTGTGGAATATTTGTTTAATGATGCAAAGATGTGCTGCATTCTTTCATGTTGCATCTTTTTAACTCTGTGAAGCTGTGTTACTTTGCCTGCCTAAAATACCTGATTGGTCTAATAAATAGCCAATAGCCAGGCAGGAGAGAGAAATAGGTGGGGCTGGCAGGCAGAAAGAGTAAATGAGAAAAAGAAGGAGAAGCAAGAAAAGTAGGAGGGTGTGAGGGGCCAGCCACCCAGACACAAAGCCAGATATGGAGTAAGAAGTAAAGAAAAGATATACAGAAGTAGAAAAGGGTAAAAGCCCAGAGGCAAAAGGTAGATGGGATCATTTAAGTTAAGAAAAGCTGGCTAGAAACAAGCCAAACTAAGATGGACATTCATAAGAAAGAATAAGTCTCCATGTGATTATATGGGAGCTGGGTGGCAGGCCCCCAAAGAGTAAAAAGTTAAAAAAACAACTACAAAGATAGGCTTTGAGGTTTCAAAAGTCCAAGCCAGACCTCTTCCTGCTGCCTATGTGTCCAGATGTAGAACTCTCAGCTCCTTCTCCAGAACTATGTTTGCCTGTGTGCCACCATGCTTCCTGCCTTGCTGATAATGTACTAAACCTCTGAAACTGTAAGTCTCTATTAAATGCTTCATAAGAATTGCTATGGTCACAGTGTTTCTTCACAACAATAGAATTCTGACTGAAGATGCTACCAGGGAGTGGAGTATTGCTGTGACAGGCCTGACCATGCTGCCTGTTGGCAGAATGTGGACTTTGGGACTTTGGATAAGGAACTGAACACATGGCATAATGGGCCATACGAGTAGTAGCCTGAAAGACAATGGTGCTAAGAGCAATGTAGATTATAATGGCCCAGCTTATGAAGTTTTAGAGGAAAATATTGTGGCCTAGTAGACCATTCTTGTGATATTTTGGCAAAGAATGTGACTGTTTTTTGCCCTTATCCTAAAAGTCACCTGAGGCCAAATTGAAGAGTTTTAGATTAATGGCTGTAACAGAGGAGATTTCTAGACAGCCTAGTATTAACTGTGTCATGTAGTTATTAGAGGTCACTCTTATACAGATCTTTAATGGAAAGGAAAAAAAACTAATAAAGGAAAAATACAAAATGTATAATTTGAGGAGAAAAGGAGCACCAAGAAGTGTAATGGAACTAAATCCAATGCTCAAGGAGATTTTAAAAATTAAAGAAAAGAATGATGATAAATGGAATAAAGGGAGTGATGACCTCAGGACCATACCCTATCCAGCTAAGCATCCTACTTGTGAAAAACAACTAAAGAAAAGCTTATACAGTGAAGGAAACCATCAAAAACAGAAAGCTGATGCAAATGTAATTGAAAGAAGGGGCCAAGTTCCAGCCCCAGTGAGCAGCAGAACTTGGTAGTTTGGACCATGTGGTTCTGGCTTTAGAGCCAAGGATACAAGGAAGAGGTTATGACTAAGGAAAGCCACTGAGGCCAGTATTGTGTCAGAGATTTTCCTGCATGGAGGCCCAGAGAGGCTATCGTGTGAAGCTGTGTCAGTGAAGACTGGATTTCACTGGAGACTCCAAGATGTTGGAGATGCCAGAGTCATGGATACCTGCCAAAGAGAGCTGCTAATCGGGTATAGAACTAGCCTAAGAGAGAGAAGTTGTGTTTTAGTCAACAAAGCTGTAAGGAGTTGGATATCTGAAGAGCACTTTGACATCAGATACAAAGATGCAGAAATTTGCGTTTTCCCAGCTGGTTTTCAGTTTTGCTTTTTCCCAGTACTTTCTTAATACTCTCCCTTTCCTCCTTTTTGGAATGGTAATGTATATTTTTTTCTATTGTGTACTGGAAATATGTGATCTGCCTTTGATTTTGATTTTATAGGGGTTTCAGTTAAGAGATTGCCATGAGTCTCAGAAGAGACTTTGACCTTTGGAATATTGAAACTGTTACAGACTGTGAGGACTTTTGAAGTTGGACTGAATACATTTTTTATTATGATATGGCTACAAGCCTATGGTGGCCAGAAAGTTTAATAATAGTTTGAATAAGAATGGCCATCATTGGTTCATATATTTAAATGCTTGAGTGGCACTATTTGAAAGGACTAGAAGGTGGCCTTATTTGAAGAAGTGTGTCCCTGAGGATGGGCTTCTAGGTTTCAGAAGCACAAGCCAGCCCCAATGGCTTTTTCTTCCTGGGGCCTGCAGGTATAGATGTAGTACTCTTAGCTCCTTTCGTAGCATCATGTCTGCCTGTGTGCTGCCATAATCCCTGCCATGATGGTCATGAACTAAACCTCTGAAACTATAAATGCTTAACTGTTAAATGCCTGTAAGAGTTACTATGATCATGGTGTCTCTTCACAGCAATTGAACATTGACTAAGTCAGGTCATAAGGCCATGATGAAGGTGAGAGCATTGAAATCTCAGAATATGATGGGTTTATTTGGTCTGAAGTAGTAATCTCTTTGCCCTACTGGTAGATTTATTGTTACCTATAACCTCTACCATATTGGTCTCTTCAGTCTTGTCTGAAAGAGTTAATACTGTTCTGTCAGTAGAACCAGCAAGACCTTTTCTGAAGGATATTTCCAAAAAGGACAATATTGATGCCCCTTAGCACCTATCCTCACCATCTATCTTTTCTTCTAGACCTATCACCAGACATAAGGCTCAGCAGAACTCTAAAGATGAGATATACAATGTGACCAGTGAGGAAGTTCACTATATCCCTAAAGAATTTCTTGTGTTTTCTAAAACATATGAGCAAAATTCTGGGAAATATGTGTTTTTCCAAAATTTTAAAACAGTTGCATCATGGTGGGAAGAACATAATATGACATAAGGTTGAGTTTGTTAATTTGGGACCATTAAGCAGAGATTATGTTTAATGTTGTTAGGAACCTGCACCAAACTCCATTTTGAAGACATTGTGCTGTGTTAATAAAAATAAGTTTCTATTTACCTTAAAAATTGAGTGCTTTTTTTAAGTCTTTTTTCTGGAACCTGACCTTCCCCAACTCATGACCTTGACTTATTTTTGAAAATACCCTGACCCTCCCCAAACCCTCCCTAATCACATGGTGACCACAGATGTTTTGCTTTTTGTTTTTTGGGTTTTTTTTTTAGATTTTCAGCATTTCCTTATTGCCCCATTATCTGTCTTCTGTAAACCTCACTCCTTAAAAGGGGCCCAAGAGATGGATTCAGGGCTGCTCTCTTTAACCTGACTTAAGAAACAGTTGCTGGCCAGCTCCTGGGTGCACCCCAATAAAAATCAAGCTTGCTTCAAATTTTACTCAAATTGTGGTAGTGGTTTTCCGCTTACTGGTGAGATTAAAATTTTCTGGAAGCCCCAGTGAGATTTATAGAGCCCACCCAAATTCAAACCTGGACTTTTGTCCCAGAACTCTGGGGCTGAGGGGCTGCTTTGGGAAGCATATGCCTTGAGATCTCCCAAGGCTCCAAGGCTGACTTTGGTTCAAGGACTATTGGGGTGAACTTTCATGCTGAGAAAAGCACCAAGCATCTACAGAGGCCTCCTGGTGAGTTGTAGTCTGGTTCTGTTTTGTGGGATCCCAATCTGGGATGTGGAGGGTGTTCAACATGACCCCAATATTCTCCTATCCAGAGCAAAAAGTGAGACTCTGCACTGCCCACCTGAGGTTCTTGATCTGGTTTATGCCCCATTTGTCTTGTCTTTGTACGTCTTGTCTTTGGTTTCATTTTTACCAACCTCTTTCTGTCTTGTGTACTTTCTGTGCTAATTGATTTATCTTGGACTTGGGATGACTGAACTGATGGACAGTATGGATAATAAGACTAGTGCCTAACATCCCTCTAACCTGTGTTCTAAAAAATTCTCTGTGAGTTCGAGGCCAGCCTGGACTACCAAGTGAGTTCCAGGAAAGGCGCAAAAGCTACACAGAGAAACCCTGTCTCAAAAAACCAAAAAAAAAAAAAAAAAATTGATAAACTTTAACTGCCTATAACTAACAAAGATTATGATTGTCCTATCACCAAGAGTCACCTCTGAATGTTCTGTGGAACTAAATGACCTACATTTGGGGTTGACTGGCCTTCCCAGGCTACTGTTGATTATCAGATAGTCTGGGCAGTAGTGAATGTCACCCTCAGTAAGCCTGGCCACCCGGATCAGAAGCACCTGAGCTGAAGCACCTTCCAACCTGCCTGCCTGGATGAAAATCTATATGGTCCACAACAGCAAGGCGGCCAAGCTCTGATTGTTGGCAGACCTTTGAAGTCCAGTAGCAGAGACCCAGGAGCACCCTCTGAAAAGTATTCTGCAGGACTCACAGGAGAAAGAATCCTTCCTCCCTCCATATAACCATCTTTACCCTGTAGATGTAACCAACCATCTCATTAAATAAGAAACACAGAGCCGATTCAGAGAAGAAAGCCAAGAGGTCAGAACTAAGAGTCTTACCCTTCCTGCTTCAGCGATCCTGCTTCAGCCAAGAGAGCTCTCCGAAAAGGGGACTACTTCCTGTGTGTATGTCTTTATATAGTCTAGCTGTTCTGCCTTCTCATTGGTTGTAAACCCAAACACGTGACTGCCTCATCACTGCCTGTATGTACCGCCCTCCAGGTCCTTAAAGGTGTGCGCCGCCACCGCCAGGCACTTGCTATGGCTGTAATAGCTCTGACCCCCAGGCAACTTTATTTATTAACATACAATTAAAATCACATTTCAGTACAAGTAAAATACCACCACATTACCCCCTGATCCCTTCATCACCATCCCAGTCCCCACCACCATGGCCTCATTCTGCTCCCCTAATCTGTGCCTTCCCCTGCTCCAACATATAGTTCTCCCCTATCCCCACTTATCTCCCCCCCAACTCTTCCTTACCTTGTCTTTTCCCCTCCCCACACCTGCTAGGAGTCCCATATGGCCCTCCTGACTCCTTTTCTGATTCTGGTTCTGGGGTGGTATCTCCTTTGGTTCTCACTCCCCTACAGCCATTTCCTGACAATTGCTACCTGTTTGTTCCTTTCTCCACCACAGAGCTCTACAACTGGAAGAACCACAACCCCCTTTCAGCACTAACCCTGATTCCTTAATTTCTCTAATTGATTCTATCTTTTTCAGTCATCTCCCCAACTGGGGTGACTGTCAGCAGATTCTCCATACCCTCTTCACTACTGAGGAAAGGGAATGGGTTCTCAGGAAAGCACCTGAAGAACTCCTGGAATATCTTCAATGGCTGATGACCAGAGGGCAGAGATGATTGACCATGTTCTGACAAGAAGGAGACCCCAGTGAGACTACAACACAGAGAAAGATAGGAAGTCACTCTGAGTACCACTGGGTTCTGTTAGAAGGGATAAAATAGGCAACCCAAAGCCCACTAACCTATCTAAGGAAGTAGATATAAAACAGGTCCCAGATGAATGGCCTTTAACATTCCTGGAGTGCCTCCTGGATGCCTATTGGTGATACACCCCTACAAACACAGAGGTCCTGGCAAATCTCAAAGCAGTTAACCTGACCTTTGTTACTCAGCTGGTGCCTGACCTATGTAGAAAGACACAAAAGATGGACGGGTTTGTAGGAAAGAACAGGTCAGAAATATTAGAAATAGCTCAGAAGGTGTTTGATGGCAGAGAAAACAAAGATCTTTTGATGAAGAGGATGGGGTGTGCCACTGTGGCTGCACTACAAGCCTTAGTAGTGCAGGCTTTAGTAGTAGGGTTTCAACTCTGTCCATGCACACCATGATAAAAAGAGACCTTTACAAAAGGACTAATGTGCCTACTGAAAAGAAATGGGTCATTGGAAAAATGAATGTCCACAATTGTGAAACAGGAAGTCCCCCAAACTCAAGCCAATCCTAGCTATGGAGGATTAACAAGGCTGAGGCTCCTTCAAACTAGGTCCCCAGGAGCCTATGGTAACCTTCACCATAGGTGGCCAACCTGTACATTTCTGGTGGATACAAAAGCTACTCGTTCAGTATTACTGGGGCCCCTAGGACCCCTTATGAACCAAACAATGGAAGTACAGGGTGCAGTGGTGGGACGTCCAAGAATACAATTGGACCACTGACTGGACTGCTAACCTAGAGCAAGGAACTGTGTTTCATTCTTTTCTTGTTATTTCTGAATGTCTCTACCCTTTAATGGGACAGGACCTCTTCAGCAAGCTCCAGACAACAATACATTCTCAAGAGACGCTCCTAGGTTGCAATTGGGTGGCCCTGCTAAAGGTTTAACTATAACCTGCCCAATAAGTGAAGAATATCTGCTCCTCCAAAATCCAATCCATTCCCTGAAAAGGGGAATGGAAAAAAGTTGCTGATCCAGGATATTATTATAGTTTGGGCAGTGGAGAATCCTCCCAGCTAGACAAAACATGTGCCACCCATCATAGTGTAACTAACATCTGGGGCAGTGCCCATTCGGGGTCAAGCAGTGCCCATCAGTTCAGAGGCCAGGGAAGGGATTATGATTCATATCAGGCACCTCCTTGAAGTAGGCATACGTATTCCTCACCAGTCAGCCTTGAATACCCCCTTGTTGCCTGTCCAGTAGTCTGGATCTTGAGACTGTAGACCAGTACAAGACTTGAGGGAAGTGAACAAGAGGGTAGCATCCATTTACCCTGTTGTTCCAAATCCCTATGCTTTGCATGATTTCTTACCACCAGAGCATAAAATTTACATGGTATTGGACTTAAAAGATGCATTTGTCTCCATCCCTCTGTCAAAATTGAGCCAGCCCATCTTTGCATTTTGATGGACTGACCTTGAACTGGAGATATCAGGACAACTAACTTGGATCAGACTGCCTCAAGGGTTCAAAAACTCTCCCACCATCTTTGATGAAGCACTCACCCAGGATTGAAGTCTCTTCCACAGTAAGTACCCTGAGGTAACCTTGCCTCAATATGTAGAAAAAAAAAATTTACTTTTGTCTGCTAAAGATGAGGAGGACTGTTTGAAAGTCACCAGAGGTCTTTTAGAAACTCTAGCCCAGTTAGGCTATAAGGTTTCTAAAACAAAAGCCCAAATGTGCTCAATGCAGATTACCTGCTCAGGATATGAACTATGAGAAGGGAAAAGACTGTTGTCCCAGGTCCATATAGCAGCTACCCATATTGCAAATCCCAACTCCAACCACCCAGAAACAAGTTAGAGAATTTCTGGGAGCTGTTGGGTATTGCCATCTTTGAACACCTGTGTTTGCTGAAATTGCCAAATTCTTGTACTCCACTATGGTTAGGGGCAACATGTAGTGGGTAGCCATTCCAGCTTTGATCTGGAAGTTCCAACCCCCATTGACGCTTCGGTAACTGTCATGCCTACAAGGCAGGGCCTAGAGAGGACCCCGAAGACCTGAGATCGGGATGTGCGGGCTCTCTTGGTTCCTGGACCCTGGATGCTGGAGGTAGACAGAGCAGAGTTCTCCAGAGAACACCGCCGGACTGTGCTGCGTCTTTCCCAGACCCTGTTACCTATTCCTTCACTTGTAAGTTACCCCATAAAACAAACCTCCCTTTTAACTACGTTGAGTTGCCTTAATAGTTTCACCAATAGCAACACCCCATTGGAATGGACTGAGGCACATGAACAGGACTTTAAGAACTTAAAAAAGGTCCTGGTACAGGCCCCCTCATTAACTCTCCCAGATATCTCCAAACTCTTTCATCTTAATGTCCATGAAAGAAAGGGCATTGCCAAGGGAGTCCTGACTCAGACAAACCCTGCATCCCCGGAAAAGGTAGATAGCTTACCTCTCAAAGAGACTGGGTCCTGTAAACTCTGGATGGTCTCTTATTTAAGAGCCACCCCAGTCACCACAATTCTTATAAAAGAAGCCAACAAACTCACATTGGGACAGACCCTGACTGTAACAGTTCCACACAGGTAGAAACCCTGCTGAGGAGACGCCACCAATCGGTGGATGTCTAATGCCCGTCTGACCCAGTACCAAGCCCTTCTTTTAGATAAGGACAGGCTGATTTTTGATAAATCCTCAGCCTTTAATCCCACCACCTTGCTGCAGGACGAAGACCCCGAGGAGCCCATCCATGATTGCCTGGAGATGCTGGACATCATCCAAGGTATTCAACCTGACCTGACAGATGCTCCTCTATATAGATCTCTACACCGAGAGCAGCAGCTTCATTCAATAAGAAACCAGTTATGCAAAGCTGGTGGTGGTCACAGGCCAGAAGGAGGTCATTTGGGCACAAGCCTTGCCCAGGAGCACATCCACCCAGAGAGCAGAAATAATTGCTCTGACACAGGCTTTAAGATGGGCTGGAAGAAAACAGGTGAACTTCCACAGACAGCCGATATGCTTTTGCCATGGCTCATGTTTAAGGATAGATACAGAGGGGCTTACTCACCTCAGAGGGAAAGACTATTAAAAATAAACATAATAGCCAGGTGGTGATGGTGAACACCTTTAATCCCAGCACTCAGAAGGCAGAGGCAGGTGGATCTCTGTGAGTTTGAGGCCAGCCTGGTCGACAAAGTGAGCTCCAGTACAGCCTGAGTAATGTTACACAGAGAAATCCTGTCTCAAAAGAACTTAAATAAATAAATAAATAAAACCCCATGAAATTGTTCATTCAGCTATCAACTGAACTAGCCACAATTCACTGGTCAGGACATCAAAAAGACAAAAGCCCCCAAACTCAAGGTAACAACCATGCAGATCAAGTTGCCAAAGAGGCTGCTCCTGGGGAACCCAAAGCTCAGACTGTTCTGGAACTGTCTGCTGTCTCTGAACCCTCACTCCACCTCACTGAAGATGTTCCTGAAGTACAATCCAGAAGAGATCAAGTCATATTCTGACTCGAGGGCTCAGGAGAGCCACCACAGACGGTGGGTCTTGCCTGATAGAAGAGTCTTCTTGCCAAAGGTACTGGGCCCAAACCGGCTAACTGTCTTGCATCTCACCATGCACTTGTCAGCTAAGAAAATCTCAGAACTCATCTTCCCTCATTTCTGGCTAACTGGGCACTAAGAAAAACTTCAGAGCATTTCAGATCATTGCCAGTTTTTTAAAATAAAGCAGAACAGCATAAAACAACTTTAGTATTATTTATAGCCAAATGACATGAGTCTCTGTTCCATCAGATTCAGTGGCCAGAAAGCCAGTAGTTGCAACACTAATAGTTGAGTTCTCACCAAGACACATAGAACATGATAAACTCATTCAGTACCAGTGAGAAGCAAACATTCAGTGGCCACATACATTTATACACTTACCTGAGCCTAATGCAATTTGTGTGGATACACAGCAAAACTTACAGGCCCAGATCCATCCATACGTACAAAATAGACAAAACTTTTCTGACCTCCTCGAGTGGCGCACTTTCAGGGGAGGAGTGCCTTGTGAGTCACCGGATTTAATTTTTGCGGACACAGCGCTGTTGCAGTGGGACTGGCTGCCAGATTTCCCACAGGAGAGAGGCAAGGAGAGGGGATGAGGATGGGGAGGCGTGGATATAGGGAATAGGATTGGCCGTTAGGTGGAGCCTGTGGAGATAGAAAAGGAGAAGCAGTAAGAGGAGGGAGAGGAAGGGAGGAAGGTGGGTTAAGGGGGAGGAGGCTGGTCCTCAGCTTCCGTTGGGGAGGGGAAAAGAGGGGAGGGCTGGCCACTAGGGGAGTGAGAAGGGTAGGTGGGGTTCAGGGAAGAGGTGAGGGTGCCAGTGACTCGGATGGCTCCGTCCGGGTGGAGGGTTCAGGTTCTGCGTCCCCAGATGAAAGGGCATCCAGAGGCACTGTAACCCTGGCCAACAAGCCTTGAGCTGTTGAGCATTGGCTACAGAGAGAGGGAAGGGAGCACAGTTCCCAAAATCCTGGACAAAAGGGAGTTCAGACCATTTGCCCATGTGCCTGTAGAAAATTTTAAGATCGTGGAGCATGTTAAAGTCAAAAGTGCCCCCTGATGGCCGCTTAGACTGGTTATCTAAAGTTTACTGTGACCAGACCACAGAACAAAGGAAAATCAGGCATTTTGGTCGGAGAGTCTGAGACAGTCCCAGTTTAGATTAATTTCACAGAAGGCACCCAAAGGTGACTGAGGGTTGAGTTTAGACCCAACACTGTCTGCCCATTTCCAGCCTGTGCCAGAGTTCAAAGACCATGGCAAGGCATCCCACAGGACAGCATGGGATCAAGCTGTGGGTATCATGTAGCCTTGGGGAGATGCCTCTAAACTTAAAGGTGCCCCAGAACAGAGACGTCTCTGCCACAACTCTAGCAGGGGATCTCTGTGGTCCTGGACCTGGAAGAGGCACCTAGTACCTCTTAAGTGGTGGCTGGAAAAAAGGATACTTACCCTTAGTCAAAAGTCAATCACATCTGGCAGAGAGAAAGATAGAAGGAGAGGAGCAGTCCCCATGTGGCAGGCAGGGTCTCAACTCCTCCTGGGTACTGTCACCAAGATAATAGGTTTTCTGCTGCATCCCCCATAAGTTTCTCTGCTGACACAGCAATCCAGATCAAGCCAAACTGAAGAAGTATAACGGCAGGTTTATTGAGAACAAAGCAACTCCCAGGTGGGTTCACTGCTCTCAGAGAACTAGGTCAGGGAAGTCTTACAGATTGTAGGTGAGGGGTGATGATGTGTCCACCACAAGCTGGTTTATGCCCAAGCATGGTAAAAAACGGAGTGCTTAGGCAGGGACTTGGGTGGCTTCAGGGGAGGAAGCTGCAATAACCTCCAAGAATGTGAAACTGGGCTTTGGTGCCTTCCCTTTGTTGGGAGACTCTCTGAGCAGGTGGGGTTTAGAGAGAGAGAAAGAGACAGGAATGGGTTTCCTGGACTATGCAGGGGCTAGTTGGAGGCTCTAACCAAACAACTGCAAAGAGAGGTTTCTAAAACAGTCTGTCTAATTTTTAAAAGTACTAATATTACAGCAAAAATATTAGCTGAAACTAATCAAGAAATGGGAGAACTGAGAACAAACTGTTCTACAAAATATAGATTACCTACTACTTAAACATAATCCTGGTTGTCAGCAATTTACTAGAATATGCTGTTTTAATATCTGATTTCTCTTGTACTATTGACAACCAAATTGATAATCTCCCCCTTCACTCTCCCTCTAATATTATTTCAACTGGTTATCATAATTGGGCCCTGTGCCCTCCAATGTGTCACTAACTTGATCACCCATCAGATGAACAATTCTTCAATCACTGTTGCTCAACAGCATTATTAAGACATCCTTCTATCAACGATTCGACAGGCAAATGTAAGTCAAGGGGGAGATGAGGCACCTGCCTAACTCCATTTTGAAGGCAGGAGCCATTGTGCTGTATTGTTAAATATAAATTTCCATTTACTGTAAAAGCTGAGTGCTGTTTTTAAGTCTTTTTCCTGGAACCTGACTTTCCCTAACCCATGACCTTGACTTGTATTTGAGAATACCCTTACCCTCCCTGACTCTCCTGAACCCTCCCTAATCCCCCTTCCTCATCACATGGTGCCCACAGGATGTTTTTGAGATTTTTCTGCATTTCCTTATTGCCCCATTGTCTTCTGTAACCTGTTTTGCAACTACTAATGGTTTCACTCCTAAAAAGGAGCCCAAGAGATAGATTCAGTACTGCTCTCTTTAATCTGACTTGGGAGGCAGTTGCTGGCCAGCTCTTGGGTGCACCCCAACTAAAATAAAGCTTGCTTCAAATTTGGCCCAAATTGTGGAACTGGTCTTATTCTCACTGGTGTGATTAACAGTTGCTGTTTACACAATTTTAAAAGTTGCTAACAGGTTATATGGTTGGCTGGATGAAGTATGGGTCAAAAGATGGTCTGCTGTGAATGAGCTGATATTCTATGACTTAATGTTGGTGAAGAGATTCAAAGTCTCAGAGAAAGTGGAATGCTGGAATGGATTTTCCATTTACAACTTATACTCCACAATAAGAGAGTTGTAAAGATCTGCCCTTCACTCATACTACATCCAAGAGATTTGTGAGAGAAGCACCACATGCTTGAATAACTCTGTAATCCTTCTTTCTGTGTGTGCAAGAGACACTATAGTGTCTCTGTGCGAGAGGAGACACTCTTGTGTGAGTGTTGCTGCTCCGTTGGATAACTTAGAAGCAAAGTCTCTAATGAGCCACTACAGCACCAAGGGCTGAGTGGTAGCACCAGAACCAAAGACAAGGTAAGTGGACTATGTGTGGACAGCACAGACAAAGCAATGTTCATAATGGCATGTCTCATTCAAACCTTTGGCACTGGCTATTTATTCAATATGTCTCCAGAAGAGAATAAATAAGAAGCCTGTTAAGTTTTTTCCATGTTTATATAAGTAGAAATTTTTCAACAAATGAATGAATGGCTACCTTGAAGCATAGCAATGGCAAATCATGATCTCTTAGCCAATTTCCAGATCAGTCAGTTTATAGACCAAGAAACTTTTGAATAAAGGGAAATCTATATTCCAGGAAAGACATTGCTAACATTCCAAAAACTTTACTCTTAATATTTTTTCCATTTGTTTCCCAGAGGAATCTATGTCCCTTTACTAGGGTAACTATACATTGGCATAAGGGAAATAATTGAATCTTCCAGAACCTTCTAGACATACTCTAAGCTAACATTAATTTCACCCCACCTCTTCTCCCAAATAGCATTGTGGTCCTTACTCCAAATATGATTTTGCTGTCAATATAGTTTTGGCCAAAATCTGACTCATGGGTCTAATTGGTTCCTAAACATATTATGTGTCTATTTTCCCAGTGCAAGAATGCATAACTGTGATAGATGAAAGTTTGGGGTTTCCCCGCACTTGTTCCCCAACCGGGAAGGAAGGAATGTTAAGGTCAAAAAGACTAAATGGAAGTGATCAGAGAGCTGCCTCTACCAGGGAAAATAGTGAACTGAAACAATATCACATCCCTGAAGGGATAACACAAATTAGTACTTCCATAAAGGACTTGAAAAATGCAGGCGTGGTGAACCCCGTCACATCTCCCCTTGTCTCTCATATCTGGTCTGTGGAGAAGAGAGTTCTGTCATGGAGAACAACAGCTGATTATCGTAAATTTAATCAAATAGTGACTCAATTTGCAGCTGTTGTGCCAGATGTACTTCTCTTACTTAAGCAGATTAACACACATATCCTGGTGCCTGTTTTGCATCTATTGATCATGCAAATAATTCTTTCTCCATGCCTATCTGTAAGAAGCACAACAATTTGTTTTTATCGTTGAAGACCAGCAGTACATACACTTTTGCTGTTGTATCTCAATTGCATGTGAATTCTCTTGCCCTGTGTCACAACTTAGCAGGGAATGTGATTGCTTCTCTTTTTCACAACATATCACATTAATCCATTATATTGATGACATTATGTTGATTGGACCAAGAGAGAAGACCATAGCAACTATTCTGGGCTTGTTGGTATATGAACAACAAGAGGATGGGAAATAAATCCAACCAAAATTCAAAGGCTACCTACCTCAACAAAATTTCTAGAGGTTCGATGGTTTGAAGAATGTGGATATCTTCCTTCTAATAGTAAGGATGAATTGTTATACCTGGCCCCTCCTACCATGAAGAAAGAAATACATCACTTAGTGAGCCTATTTGGATTTTGGAGGTAGCACATTCCTTATTTGGGTTTGCTATTCTGGTCTGTCAGAAACAAGGCTCAGCTCCTGAATACCATCCCTTGTCCAGAGACACCATGCCGGCATATGGCCAAGGCCTAAAAAAAAAACAAAACACAAAAGTCCCCCCACTAAGTACAAGACATAAAGGTCCAACACAAACTTCCACCCCTGTTGACTGTCATCTTCCCTCTATTGCTCGCCTGCTGTCTCCCTCTACAAGATGAATAACCTCTCCATCACCTCCACCCCTTCCATATCTGACCTCTTTGCAGCATCCGATAATGAGGGGGCAGACAGTTCGGGCCCTGCAAATCTGTCAAGGAGAACATAATCACCATTAAGATCCCATGCGCTCCTCCCCCATTGGCCCTATGTCCACCATGAGTGCCAACTCCCCTGCTGGGGTATCCCTGGGTCGATCTGCCCCAGAGCCCATCTGCTTCAGAGGCTGGCCACTCCCCTGCTTCACTGTGTACCCCTCACTGCCCACAGCCAGATCCATTTGTAACTGGGAGGCCTATGGAGGCTTATCTGGTTAACCTGGGTCCAAATGCTGCTGTCCAGCCCTGGATTCCCACCCCCAAAGCTGAACTCTCCCTCATCCAGAAGGTGGCTAATGAGTCAGGCCCAGATTCACCTTACTTCAAAGAGGTCCTCACTCAGTGGGCAATGCAACCACAAACTTACTTTGATTGTTAGAGTCTACTCAAAGCTGTGCTGTAGCTGGCCACCTTTCTTAGCTGGATATCGGTTTACTATGATCAAGCATAAGTTCAAGCATGAACTTACCTCTTAATTAATGTTCCAGTGACCCCTGACATGCTCACTGGATGAGGTAACTTTGTCCATCCCATCCATCAGGCAAAGATTGGTTATCAAGCCTACTACCAACAGGTTTCCGACCTAGCCTTCAAGGCTTTTAAGGCATGCACCCCATGGGACACTTCAGCTGACTTCTACAATCTTATTCAACAACCAGGGGAACATTTTACTGATTTTCTCACACGTGTCATTGAGGCAGTGGAGCAGAGAGTAGACCTGGGAAATGTTAATCTAACAAGTAGCTTGGGAAGGGGTTAACGCCTCCACCTGCAATGCGGTTGCAATAGTCTGCAAAGAGGATATTCACAAGTGGGTATTGGCCACAAGAGATCTTGTGACCCCAGTAATGGTCCCATTGTTGCCCTCACCCCTTTTTGGGATGTCCTCCTTGTGGACAGGCACCATGCCAATGATACACCCAACAGCCCCCAAGTAGACAGATCTTGCTGGGGATGCAGCAAACAATGCCATTTGCAGTGTGACTGCTCCCAGGCAAAGCCTTATTGCCCCAGATGCAATAAGGAATTTCACTGGGCAAGGGCTTGCAGATCACAGCCTGCCAAAGCACCAGCCCCTTTAAACTCCAGATAGGGCAGTCCTCAGCCCCACCAGTAAGAGGAGGCTCTAGTAATCCAAAAGTCTATGGGGCACTGCCCATTTTCCCACACTCCCCAATGCTGACCGTCTGTCTTGATGAACAAGCTGTTAAAGGCTTGGTGGACATGGGTGCAGATATCACCATATTAACAGAAGTGGAAGTGCTCTGCTTCCTGCATTGGAAGTTTAGACCTGGCCCTCCCATCAGTGGAGTAGGAGGCCAACAAGATTCAAAAATTACCACCCATCCAGTCCATTGGAAAGACCATGGTGGCAACAAAGGAGTCATTCACCCTATTGTTCCTACAGTACCAAGAAACCTCTGGAGCAGAGACATCCTGGAGGATATGGGTGTTGTTCTAACTACTGATGATAGAGCTTTCTTTGATGACCTTCAGGTCCATGAAAAGACAGGTTTGGCAAATCGTTATCCTATGCATGAGTCACACTCCCAAGTCTAAGGGCCACTATCCCTCAGAAATCTACCATGATTGAGCCTCCTAACCCGATTCCGTTGACACGACTCTTGACATCTGGGTGGAACAGTGGCCTATAATTGAACTCAAGCTGTCAATCCTAAAGGAATTAGTTGCAGAACAGCTAAAGATGGGGTACATAGAACGAATCACAAGTAAACATGATACCCCCATATTTGTTATTCCCAAGAGATTGGGACACTACCACTTCCTTCATGCAGTTAATGATCAAATGGAAAAAATGAGGTCCACACAACCAGGCCTCTCCCACCTTAGTGCTGTTCCTCCATCTTATTATATTTTGGTTTTAGATATTAAGGATTGCTTTTTTCAAATTCCCCTGGCACAACAGGATTGAGATCATTTTGCCTTTACAAGATTGGAACCTAATATGCAGAAGCCAGCCAAGAGATATCAATGGACTGTTTTATCTCAAGGAATGGAGCCTAGTCACACAATCTGCCAGTTATATGTTTCTCAGGCCGTAGTAAATATTTCCAAGGATGTCCTCTTAATCCATTACATGAATGATCTCCTTCTGACATATCCAGATGCAGTCTATCTACAGAGGACTGCTGAAAGAGTGTAAAAGTATCTCGAGTCATTACATCTGATAGTGGCACCAGATAAGGTTCATATTGTACCCCCTTTGCCTTTTTAGGCTTTTCCATTGCTGAGCAGGTCTACCCCCTTTCCTTTAAACTGGAAATGAAGGAATTATACTCATTCTCAGAATTACAACAATTATGTGGCAGGGTTAATTGGCTTAAACCCTTTCTGCCCATCCCTGACCAAGAGATGAGACACCTCTTTTCATTGTTGGAGTGTCCCACCTGTCCTTCCACTAAGGTTAGGCTTACCCAAGAAACTAAAGATTTGCTACAAAATGTTTTGGCCATTCTAGCCATCTCCAGTGTGCAAGGCCATGATCCCAAAAGACCCTTATTGATAATGGTCCTCTGGGCACCCAAGGGATTTTTTTGAATATTATGACAATCTGGGCCCCTTCTATGGATATGCCAAGCACCTCTAAGTTTGACCAGTCCTTCCAACTTGGCCTTAAGGCACAAATGCTGGCACAGAGAACATATGGATGAGAGCCAGATAAGCTTATCCTCCCCTTTTCTCTAAAGAATGCCTTATCCCTCTGGGCAGATTCTTTCTCATTTCAGGAAATAGTTGCAGGATTCACAGGAACTATTGACAATCATTTGCCAAAAAACAAGATCTTAGCAGAGCTCCCTACACTTCAAATACAGATACAGCCCCATGCAGTCCCCTCCTCCACTCCCATCTCTCACACCACTCTGGCCTTTTCATATTCCAATAAAAACAGATATGGTGTTCTTATCCAGCATCCCCGCTCCAAAGATATTACATATGTTATCCCTAAACCTGGTTCCATTCAATTGAATGACCTATTGGCCCTCCTCAAGGTTCTAGTGGAGTGTCAGACTGAGCCCATTAATATTTTTTCTGACAGCCAGTATGCTGTACAGGCAGTTCATGTACTGGCCTTTTCTCGAGTCAAAGACTCAATGAACCCCATTGCCAGCACTATGCTGCTCATACGAGATGTCTTAAATCAGAGGACTGAGCCATGATGCCAATGATATATTAGATCCCATTCCAAATTCCCAGGAATAATGGCCCAAGAAAATAAGGTTACAGATACCATCATATTAACAGCTAATATAGACCTAGAAGAAGCCAGGGCTCTTCATCAGCAATTTCACCTGTTTCCACAGAACCTTCATAGGCTTCTCCCTGAGCTGCCAATTTTCCAGTGCCAATTTTCTATTTATCTTGGTCTTGCCCCTTTGGGGTCACTTCAACATGCAGGGGTCAATCCTCATGGCTTATTGCCCAATGCCATTTGGCAAATGGATGTTATGTAATATGCTCCTTTTGGCAATCTATAGATATGTTCATGTGATAGTGGATACATGCTCCTCCTTTGTGCATACACTTGCCCTTTCTGAGGAAAAGACTATTAATGCTATTAAGGCCCTTAAATTGTTCATATTTGTTATGGAGGTGCCTTGGGCTATATAAAGGCTGACAATGGCCCTGCCTATGCCTCTCAACAGTTTAATGACTTCCTGGGATCCTGAAAGATCTCTCATACCAATGCCATCCCCTATAATCTTTAGGGACAAGCCATTGTGGAAAGAGCCAACAGAACTCTTAAAGAACTATTGGCCAAGACCATCTCTTCCGAGGCAAAAAGGGACTCCCATTTGGCCCTAACTGAAGTTCTTTTCCATATAAATTTTCTCAACTTTGATGAGGCAGGACTCAGTCTAGCATATTGGGCATTCCTGCTCTGGGGCACACCTCTACCCCTAGTAAGATGGAAAGACTCTATCTCCCTCCAATGACAGCCACCACCCCTGCTGCTGACCCATGGGAGAGGGTATGCTTGCATTTTTCCTCAGAGTGCAACTATGCCAATATGGGTCCCAACAAGAGATGTGCAATCTGCCGTGGATCAGCCCATCTCCATCAAAGAAGAATTGGCCATGGATGGCATATTTGACAGCAGCAGGCAGCAACTAAGGTGACTTTTCAGGTGTTAATAGATCTTAAATATCCTGCTCATAGACCTCCACATGACATTATGCATGTCTGGTTCTCTGAAATTCAAAAGTCTATTGCCTAATCCCCTCCACCTAGGCAGCTTTCCAGGAATGGATGTCCTTTGAGGGCAGTCAATGTAAGAGCTTGTTAGGCAAGCCAGTCTAAGACAGGCACAGTCCAGTTGCTGAGCCTGAAGAGATGGGGTCAATAAGATCAGGGCAAAGAGCTCTGAGTGCCCACATAATAAATAAAAAAGGGTGAAAATGCAGGAAGATAAGGCTCAAACCACTTGCCAAGACATGCACATAACATACTTCCTTATGAGTCAACCTGGACTACAGGCAACTGAGGAAAGCTAGGAGTGGGAGAAGTAGTCTTCTGCAGGGAAGAGTACACCAATTGGTTGTTCAGTGCCAAACAATTAGTCCTGAAAACATACATACAAGTGACATTGTGTGGACTTAACAGGTTATTTTTATAAATGTGTGTGTGTGAGCATGAGTGTGTGTGTGTGTGCATGCATAGGATAACAACTAGTGAAAAAAGAGGCCATGAGTTTGAAGGAGAGAAGGGAGAGGTATTTGAGAGGATTTGTAGGGAGGAAATGGAAGGAAGAAATGCTGTGATTATAGTATAATCTTGAAAAAAATACTGTACTCTGCATTGTTGTTAATAACAAAAGACATGTTATTGTTGTCTCATTATTAAAATCAGTCAATTTTGTTTCCTGGGAATAACTGAAAAGAATAAAGCAGAGGTGGATATGAGAACCACACCATTCACTGTCTCTCTTATAGATCCATTAACAAAAGTTTTGCCTCCAGATCTGGTAACCTTGTGCTCTGTTGTTCTAGAAGTCTTGGTTCCAGATGTAGGAGTGCTTCTGCTAGGAGGAATAATAAACACTCCATTTCGCTTTCCATTGGACTGAAAGCTAAACTTTCCACTGAGCACTTTGGGATCTTGAGTCAATCAGTTAAGGGAGGTTCACTGATATAAGGCATGATTGATCAATAGTACTGGGTGAAATTGGACTGCTTCTCTACAATGGAGGTAAGGAAGGATATGTCCATACTGCAGGAGATCCTTTAGGGTGTCTCTTAGGGTTCCAAAACCAACAAATGAGGTCAATGGGAAACTACAGCAACCCAATCCAGGCAGAATAATAAATGGCCCAGACCCTTCAAGAAGATGTGGGTACATTTCCTTTCAAAGAATCAAGACCTGTTGTAATGCCTGCTGACAGTCGAGTAAATATGGATGGGTTATAGAGGGAGATGGTTATAAATGCTGGCTAAGTCCACATGACATGTAACAGAAAGAATTATAATTTCTATGAGCATTTCTGTCATATTTTGTTAAGAATATGTTTGTATATGCACATACATTAAACAGATATTTGTGTTTTCTTCCCTTTATTTCCTTGTCATGCAAAATAGCATCAATTGTGATAATATAAGTACTCCAGTATTGCTAAATCTAAATTATCATAGTGAATTACAGGACATTAAAAGACTAAGTGTCTCTCATGAATTCTGGGAGGAAAGTCATGTAATTTTGGCTAAATGTGGAATAGTTATGTAACAGTAAGCAGAATTATGGCCTTGTTGCTTTCCTCATTTGGAAATCAGGATACAAGGAGATGTGGATAGGTGTCAGGTTGACAAGAGATGGATTTGTGAAATTGATTGTCAACTTGATTAGATCTGGATTCACCTAAGAGATACTAATTCAGGAAGGTTTGGGAAGGCATTTTAAGGAAGCATTACCTAAGATCCTCCTCCAAAGTAGACAGTGTGGTCCCTCAGCTGTCACAGGTATAAAGAGATCTGAAGAAAATGCAGTGCTGCTACTTGCCCAGCTTTTTCCCTGATGGTGAGTGTAGCTATATTTTTTTGTTGTAACTATTGCTGTCACTGCTGCTACTGCCCTTCCCTGACAAGTTTCTTCAACTTTAACATGGACTAAAAACCAGTGGCTCCCTGGAGTCTTCCTGGTCTTCAGCACCAGATTGGGAGTACCAAAGCACCTCACATCCCAGACTGAGCAGGTACCAGGTTCTAAGCCTCACCAGCATGCAGGCAGCTATTCTTAGAGCATCTATACACTACCATGTAAATCAATCTAATATGTCCCCTTTTATAATATACTTCATTCATCAATTCTGATCTGTTAGAGCCCCTAATACAAACACTTATGTGGCTTAGTGTGCAGGCTTTGGGTCATATGGTATCACTTTACCTGAAGATTGAGTTCAACCATGTAGGCAGTTAATCAATCATGCCTACATAACAAAGTGTCAATAAAAATTCTGAATGTTGAAGCTCTAGTGAGCTTTCCTGAATAGACAATAACACTCAATGTGCATTGTCGATGTTGGGTTGAAGAACCAGAGCTTAGAGAAGCATGTCTTTCTTGACTGTAGGACAAGAATACGACTACAGCCTCTTATTAGCCACAGAATTAGTTTCTTGACATAATTTTTTTTTTTTTTTTTTTTTTTTTTAGGGGATGACCTCTGTATCTGGGTCTCCTAACAGTAGAATTACATATTGGTACCTATATTCCTTTCTTATAATAAGCTGTAAGTGAGCAAAACAACTTTCTGCTAATTCAGTGAGATCATCTAGCAGACTGTCAAATTTGATGCTATTTAGAGGAACCCCTTTCTTGCACTTGGTTCTGGAAATGGGGAAAATCTTGGGATTGTGCCCACAAACAGCTTTTCTAACTTCAGGTAATATATAAATCTGAAATCCATAAACAGAATAATTTTATTTTCTGTTGTTTAAAACTTTGTTCTTTATATATGATATGAAAATCATCAACTAATCTTTTCATTGTGTATATCTATATCTACATATATAGATATAGATACATGGTAAGTTGAAGCAAAAGGGGGTGATTTTGAATACTAATGTTTTTTTGGTAAAGTCATTGAAATGCTTTGGTTCTATGATCCCAAGACAGGATTAGAAAGTGCCCAGGCCAGCGGGGTGTCAACGGGGGTGACCCACCTGTTGGAGAGAAGGAAAGGGATGGGAGACACGAGAGAAGACAGCAAGACAGTGTGTTCTGATCAAGCTGCAAATTTTATTCTCCTCAGCAAGTCTTATATAGCATGAGAGGGGGCAGGAAGGAGGGAAGGGGTACACGACCTGCCGTACGTGCAGGTGAAGGGGGGGCGTGCGGGTGAAGGACTACGTGCAAGTCATGAGGCTGCTAGGTGGTAAGGTCACTGGTCAGGGCCCATTGTTCTGTTGCTATGCTACCTGACCTGCCTGACCTATTCTTTATCTTTGGGGGCATCTGGTTTAGGGGAGGGTCTTGTTCTCTGGCCTAGCTAGTACTTTTCCATGGTCCATGTTTGGTCTCTGACAAGAAAGATAGAGAAAATTGTAGCACATAGAAAGGGAAAATGGCCCCTCCCCCTGCGTCTGGTTGAATCTCAGAACAATGAACAACATTTGCTCTGAAGGTTGTTGACATAGAGATAGCATTCCTTTCTTATGTAGATGGTTTATGTTAGGCTTAAGGCTTGGGTAGGGCCTTTTTGCTTTCCAAATAGTTTTCTATGAGTTTTAAATAAGAGTATTAACTTCGTTTACAGTAAAGATATTCTACCTTCCTGAATTCCAGAGAAGTAGACTTTTACATTATCAATTGTAATTATTATTGATTCTACTTAGTAACTACCCTGTGGTCTCATTTAAGTTTCTTAGCAACCCTTTGAAGACAAAGTCTATGTAACTATTAAAATGACAGTGAAGTTTGACTCCCTCTTAGAGAAGCTCACATCCATGCTCCCTTCTATGCTCTATTTTCCTCTGGAGTAGCTCTCTTTCTATGACATCCTGTGCTTAAAATATGCATTAAAACATTTTTTTCTTTGATTATTCAAAGAAGAAGGCTAATGTTTGGCAAAAGTAAGCATCACATTTCATCCTCCTCTGAGTTTTTATATGGTCACTGTATTCCCCCCCTTTATTAAAAATAGATCTGAATACAGTTTCCCCTCTACTCCTCATAGTCGTGTTCCCCGTCCCCTCGCCCATCTGGAATTGCTCCCTTTCTATCTCTCTGTAGAAAAGGACCAGCTTCTAAGAGATAACAACAAAACATAGCAAAATAAAATAAAATAAGACAAAACAAAAACCGTCACATTGACATTGGATAGGGCAAACCAACAGAAGTAAAGAAGCCAAGAAAAGGGACAGGAATCAGAGACCCACTCCTTCCCACACTCAGGAGTCCCATAAAAAGGCTAAACTATATATGCAGAGGGCTTGCTACAGACCTGTGTAGGCCTTGCACTTGCTGTTTGAATCTCCGTGAGTTCATATGAGCTTTGCTTAGTTAATTAAGAGGGCCTTGTTCTCTTGGGGTCCTCCATCCCCTCTGGTTCTTTCATTCTTTCTGCCTTCTGATATCTTCTTCAATGTTTTTCTTCAAAGACTTGAATCTATCATACAAGTCTTTCACTTGCTTGGTTAGAGTTACCCCAAGATATTTTATTTATTTATTTATTTATTTATTTATTTATTTATTTATTTATTTATTTATTTTTGTTTTTTTTTTTTGAGACAGGGTTTCTCTGTGTAGCTTTGCGCCTTTCCTGAATCTCGCTCTGTAGCCCAAGATATTTTATTTATTTATTTATTTATTTATTTATTTATTTATTTATTTATTTATTTTTGTTTTTTTTTTGAGACAGGGTTTCTCTGTGTAGCTTTGCGCCTTTCCTGAATCTCGCTCTGTAGACCAGGCTGGCCTCGAACTCACAGAGATCCACCTGCCTCTGCCTCCCAAGTGCTAGGATTAAAGGCGTGTGCCACCACCGCCCGGCCGTACCCCAAGATATTTTATATTATTTGGGGCTACTGTGAAAGGTGTTGTTTCCCTGAATTCTTCCTCAATTCATTTGTCATTTGTATAAAGGAGTGCTACTGATTTTTTTTTTAGTTAATTGTGTATCCAGCCACTTGCTGAAAGTGTTTATCAGCTGTAGGAGTTCCCTGATAGAAATTTTAGGTCACTTATGTATACTATCATATTATCTACAATAATGATACTTCTGCTTTTTTCTTTCCAATTTGTGTCCTTCTATCTATCTTGTATCTATCCTTGATCTCCTTCAGTTGTCTTATTGCTCTAGCTAAGCCTTTAAGTATTATATTGAATAGGTATGGAGAGTAGACTACTTTATCTTGTTCCTCATTTTAGTGCAATTGCTTTGAGTTTCTCTCCATTTAATTTGCTGTTAGCTGTAGGTTTGCTGTAAACTGCCTTTATTCTCTTAGGTATATTCCTTGTATCCCTAATCTCTCCAGGACTTTTATTATGAAGAGATGTTGGATTTTGTCAGAGAACTTTTCTGCATCAACTGAGATGATGATGTGGTTTTTGTCTTTCAGTTTGTTTATATGTTGGGTTATGTAACAGAATTGGTCTATAAAACTCTTACGTTGTTGGGTGTGGTGAATATTGTTGTACCCGTGTAGCAAAACCCCCAGAGATCACCAAGGAGCCAGTTTCCGATGCAAGCACACAAGGGTCTTTTTATTGTCCAGTTCAAACCTGGACTGCCGCCTGGCGGATGAGGAAAATGCAGCAGTAGCAGCAGGCTCAGGGGGAGGAGAGTATTTATGGAAAAAAAAAAAAAAACCACAAGCTGGGAATTACATGCCTTGGTGTTTTTGTATTGGGTAAAAGGGATATGGGCCAAGGTGATTTTTTTGGTCTTTTATTGGTCTAGACCTTCCCTTTGTGGGAAAACACAACCTGCTGACAGGATATCTGAATATCTGCAATGGCCATAAACCACCAACAGGATGTCTGTAGGAGCATCTGGATCTTGTTAAACTTACTGCCCTGTTTGTTAATTGCCTTCTTCTAGGGTATGTTCAAGTTGTCATGGCACATTCCTAAGGTTCTTTCTGGAACTGAGTATAGCCCCCAGTCACCAGGTTGTCTAAGATGGTGGCCCTTCCCTAAGATAGAGTCTGTAGAGTCAAGTCTAGCCCTTCATATTTCCTTCACATTGATCTGTTCTCTGACCCTGAAGTCCTAGAGACCTAGCGGGTAACTGCTCTGTCGCCTATAACCTGGAATTACACTCCCCTGGGGCGTGGCCTCTCAGCTACGTTTAAGACCTGAGATGCACTTACGCACCTCTCTTCACTCCCTTGTAGGACTTAAATGCTGGGACAGTCTCCAGGCAGAAGAACAGTGTGGGACCATGCCTCACCTTTTTCAGGATCCTTCGACAATTCCTCTGTTCTGTCTTGTGAATTTTCCTTTCTTAATAAGTCCCTTGCCCTTTAAAAAGACTCAGTGGATTTCTCGCTTTAGTTGGGTGTTTATGTGGTTTAGGTATCAGGTAGCTGTGACCCCATAAAATGAATTGGACAATATTCTTTCTGTTTCTATTTTTTGGGATAATTTGAGGAGTATTAGCATTAGCTCTTCTTTGAAACTCTAGCAGAATTCTGCCCTAAAACTGACTCTGGGCTTTTTGTTGTTGTTGTTTGGGAGACTGTTAAGTATTGCTTCTACTTCACTAAGAGTTACAGATCTGTTTAAATTGTTTATCTCATCTTAATTTAACTTTGGTAAGTGGTACCTATTGAGAAAAATATCCATTGCGTTTAGATTTTCCAATTTGGTGTAGTACAGTATGTCCTTATCATTCTTAGATTTCCTCAATGTCTGTTGTATGTCCCTCTTTTCATCTCTAATTTTGTTAATTTGGATCTTCTCCCTCTCTACCTTTTAGTTAATTTGGCTAAGAGTTTGTCAATCTTACTGAATTTCTCCAAGAACCAACTCTTAGTTTCGTTGATTAAAGAACCAATGAAAAATGTATTGTTCTCTTTGTTTCTATTTCATTAATTTCAGCCTTCTGTTCGATTCATTGTGTTCCACAGGTTTGGGTATGCTGTGTATTCATTTTCATTGAATTCTAAAAGTCTTTAATTACTTTCTTGATCCACTTTTCATGCAGTAGAGAGCTGTTCAGTTCCCATGAGTTTGTAAGTTTTTGTTGTTGTTAATATCCATCTTTAATTTGTGTTTGTCTGACAGGGTGCAGGGAGTTATTTAAATATTTTTGTACCTGCTGAGACTTGCTTTGTGATTGAGTATGTGGTCATTTTTGGAGAAAGTTTCATGAGGTGCTGAGAAGAAGGTATATTCTTTTGTGATTGGGTGAAATGTTCTGTAAATATCTGTTAGGTTCATTTGGTTTATAAAATCTGTTGGCTCCAATATTTCTCTGTTTTGTATTTGTCTGGATGACCTGTCCATTGGTGAGAGTCAGGTATTGAAGTCTCCCACTATCAGTGTGTGAGGGTCAATATATGATTTAAGCTGTAGTAGTGTTTCTTTTACAAATTTGTGTGCCTTTGTGTTTAGAGCATAGGTGTTAAGAATTGATATGTCATCTTGGTAGATTTTTCCTTTGGTGAGTATATAGTGTCCTTCCCTATCTCTTTTGGTTAGTTTTCATTTAAAATCTATTTTGTTAGATATTAAAATGCCTATGTCATTTGCTTAGAATATCTTTTTCCAACCCATTTCCCTGAGGTAATGTCTATCCTTGATATTGAGGTGTGTTTCTTGGATGTAGCAGAAGTATGGGTCCAGTTTTTGCATCTGTTCTGTTAATGTGTCTCCTTTTTCTTTTTTATTGTTATTTTAATAATTTCATATGCATTTAAAAAACAAACAATTTTTTACCAAGTTTAAAATTCACATTCAAATTTCCTCTAGGTTATCCTAGCATTCCAATTAAGCAGCATTTTGTCTTTGTTTTTTTTTGTTTTTTGTTTTTTTTTTTTTCGAGACAGGGTTTCTCTGTGTAGTTTTTGCGCCTTTCCTGGAACTCGCTTTGTAGACCAGGCTGGCCTCAAACTCACAGAGATCCGCCTGTCTCTGCCTCCCGAGTGCTGGGATTAAAGGCGTGCGCCACCACCGCCCGGCTTGCATTTTGTCTTTGTGCTATAATGAGATAAAGTTTGGGGAGTATAACCCTATACATTTAGAGAATTTACTTATTTATTTATTTATTTACTTATTTATTTATTTATTCGTTTTTAAACTTTTATTGATCTTTGTGTGTGGGAGCCCACAGTGACTCCAGCTTATGGCTTGATTTCATCTTGACTTAAGGTTAGAGAGTTCAAGCTTGTTTTTGCTCCTCAAGACTGAATACCAGGATGTTTGTTACTAGGCGTGGTTACTAGATGTTTTGAGAATTAGGGAATTGTTTACGCTTGTTTGTTCATTGAACTATGGTAAGGATGTCTTTTGCCTCCCCCTTGCTTTGGGTATATAAAGGCTATGAGAAATAAATTTAGAAATGCTGCAGTATTCACTCAGAGCCCTCTGGATTCTATCCTATGTCTCTGTCTTTTCTTAATCCTCACTCCCCTATTCAGGTGCTGGTTGACAGGTTGGTTGGTCCAACATTTGTGGATTTCACATCAGACATTCCAATCTCCCTGTTCCCTGGAGTCTGCCCTCTGTCCTTGTAACCTTCCTCCCAATACCAAACCGAATTTAAAAGAAAAACCAAAAACAAACCAAAACAACCAAACAAAACAAAACAAAAAAGAGAAGATTCTTGATATGGAAGCTGTAGTGTGTCTCATTGAGTCACACAATTTACCCTTTAGTCTATTCATCTTTACTTGCAAGTGTTCTTTGCCATGAGTCTCTGGTCTGGCTCGAGGCCTCTGGTTTCTGCTCCACCACCGATAATGGGCTCTCTCTGGGGCTCCTCTTGGATATCTTGTTGTCCTGTGTCATGGAGATTCTGATGTTTTTGGATCTGTAGGTTTGTCCCCTTCACACGCTCCAACAGTTCATAGATACGGTGGATGTTGAGAGGACTGGGGAGCCAGACCAGAGCCATGACAGGTCCATGATAGGGACCAGACCTTAGTTTCAGTTTACTGGAACTGGCTGGAACTGAGCAAGCAGTTCTTGAAAGACCACAACTCAGGGGCAACCAATCAGCAGGCGCCCCACAGCCTTCTGCTGGGTCAGCAGATGCCCCTCAGCCTTTTGCTAGCTAAAGATAGCCTTTTTTTTACCCTCCCCTTAACAAGCCCCTAACCACTACAGCCTTCAACCACTCAGCTCCCAGACAATTTTTTTTTTTAAACCAATCAGCACCAGATTAATTCCTCTTCCTTGGAATTCCCCTAACTCTGCTTAAAAGGAGTTTACTTCCTTCGGGGTCGTTATTTGCCTGCCACCCCCATTGTTAAAAACAATAAACGTTCTTGCTAAATTGCATACGTGACTGTGACTGTTGGTCTATCTTTGGGGCTTCTCTCCGACCCTAACAGATGTTGGGGTGGGCCAACTCAGCCCTGTTTCTGGGCCTGGGTCGTCGCTGGGTTGGTCAGCCCGCTGGGTTGGTCAGCCTGCTGGCTTTCCCTAATCTTCACTACCCAGGTGAGCTCTCCCAGCACTGCCCAGGTTAGTTCATCTAAGGCAGCCTACAGCAAGGGGTGGGGCCAGTTCTCCTGCTTTCAGGCCCTCAGATCCAGGTACCCACACTCACACCACCAAGGCTAGTTCTACTATTTTGCCCAGTCAAGGTGCAGGGCTCTCTCTCTTGACTGCTATAGAGGGCATACGGGGTGGGGGTGGGGGTGGGGGTGGGGGTAGGGGTGGGGGTAGGGGTGAGGGTGGGGGTAGGGTCAGCTCTCCTATTCTCACAGTCTCAGAGCTAGCTTCTATGGCCCTGAAAACAGGGTCAACTCTAATGTGCTACCCAGATGGGGTGCAGAACCTGCTCTCTTGTGTGCTTGCAGCTGGTGAGAATCAGGGCTAGTTCTCTCACTCTTGTGGCCCCAGGGCCAGCTCTCTCACCTGCCACAGGTAGCAAGGGTCAGAGAGGGAGGGCATCTTTCCTTCACCCATGCCACAGCATGGTAGATGGGGGAGCAGGGTCAGCTCTGTCGCTTGCAAGCCCTCAGGGCTGGCTCACCTGTGTCCCTGACAACAGGGTCAGTTCTAGTGTGCTGTCCAGGTGAGGTGCATGCCTGTGGTGAGGGATGGGTCCATCTTTCCTGAGTGTGGGGGCAACCTCTCCCCTGAGGGGTGGGGCCAGCTCTCCTGCTGCAGTATCCAGCTGAGGGGCAGCTATTCCAGGGCCAGTGAAGGGTGGGGTGAATTAGCACAGCATGTTCCAATGACCCCCTGTGCTAACATGGGCCACAGACCCTAGCTGCAGTAGGACCACGGACACAGACATGACCCTCAGCAGCAACTGAGGCCTGGATGTCACCATAGCCATGGTAATATCACCCAGATCAGTATGGCTCCTGTGGCAGCATAATCCTGGGGCACCAATATGGTCTCAGGTGGTTGACCAGACCTTGGGCTTCTGCAGATTCCTTGGTGGTAACAGGAACCGTGGACATCAATGTGAAGGTCTAGACTTGATTTTACAGGCTTTATCTTAGAGAAAGGCCACCATCTCAGACCACCTGCTGTACTCAGTTCCAGGAAGGACCTCAGGAATGTGCCACGACACTCGAAGGGATACAGAGCAGTATCCTGCAGACATCCTGTCTGTGGTTTATGGCCCTTGAAGATATCTAGATAATCCTGCTGAGCAGCCCAGATAATCCTGCTCAGCAGGTTGTGGTTCCCCACCAAAAGTCTAACCCAATGATTTCGAATGTGGTTTTGTGCCCAAAGTCTAGACCAAGAGTTCCAAAAAAAATCACCTTGCCCTATATCCCTTCTACCCAAACCCAAGTTGCCAATTCCTGGCTTGTGGTTTTTCCCTATAAAAACTCTCTACATCTGGGCTGGTGGCCGCCAACACATTTTCTTCCATGTACCATGGGGTGGCCCAGGTTGAACCTGAATAAAAGGACCCTTTTGTGCTTGCATTGGAAACTGGCTCTTGGTGGTCTCTGGGGGGTTCAAAAAAGGGGTACAACAATCAACTTAGACCCTGGCTGCTGCAGGGCCAAGCAGTATGTCATTTTATTAAGGGAACTGAGACCATTGATATTGAGAGATATCAATGACCTATGACTGTTGATTCCTGTTATTTTTGTTGTTATTGTTGTTGTCTGTGTATGCTTTCCTTCTTTTGATTTTTCTGGTCTGAGATTATTGATTCCCCGTGTTTTCACGGTTGTAGTTAACCTTCTTAAGTTTGAGTTTTCCTTCTAGCTCTTCTGTAGGACTGGGTTTGTAGATAAAATCTGATTAAATTTGGCTTTATCATGGAATATCTTTTCTCCATCTATGCGATTGAACATTTTGCTTGGTATGGTAGTCTGGGCTGAGATCTGTGGTCACTTAGACTTTGTAAAACATGCATCCAACCTTTTTGGCTTTTGGAGTCTCCATTGAGAAGTCAGATGTAATTCTAATAGTTCTGCCTTTATATGTTATTTGGGCTTTTTTTCTTGCAGTTTTAATGTTCTCTGTTTTTTATGTTTAGTGTTTTGATTATTATTTGCCAAGGAAATTTTCTTTTCTGGTCCAACCTCTTGGGTGCTCTGTATTCTTCTTGCACCATTATAGGCATCTAATTCTTTAGGTTAGAAAAATTTTCTTCTATAATTCAGTGAAAATGTTTCCTGAGCCTTTGTGCTGGGTTTCTTCTCCTTCTTCTGTATCTATTATTCTTAGGTTTGGCCTTCCATAGTGTCCCAGATTTCCTGGATGTTTCATGTCAGAAGTTTTTTAGATTTAACATTTTCTTTGACCAGTATGTCCATTTTTTCTATTGTATCTTCAGTGTCTGAGATTCTCTCATATTCTGTTCGTGAAATTTGCCTCTGTAGTTCCTGCTCAAATTCCTAAATTTTTCATTTTCAGAATTCCTTCAGTTTGTTTTCTTTATTAATTCTATTTCCAATTTCAGGTCTTGAACAGTTTTATTCATTTCCTTCCATTGTTAATTGTGTTTTCCTGGATTTCTTTAAAGGGTTTATTTACTTTCTCTTTAAGGACCTCCATCATTTTCAGACATGCTATTTTAAGGCATTTTATTTGTGCTTCAGCTCTTCAGGGCCTGTTCTGGCAAGGTTTTGGGTTCTAGTGGAGACTTATTTTCCTGGATATTATCAATTGTGTTTATGTGCTTGTGTCTAGCCATCTGGGATTGGGATGAGTATAGGTCTAGGTGCTAATTTCTGGCTTTTGTTGAGTGATTATTTTGTTCCTTGGTTTCTGTTTCCTCTCTGAATTTCAGGAGAGTGTGATGGCTGTGTGTTGTCTGGTAGGAAACTTGTTGTGAATTTGGTATGTATGTCCACTAAGGGTTCCAGGTAAAATGTGTTTCTGGATATTGGGAGCCAGCACTTAGGAATGGGGATACACTAGGTTTCTGAAGGGTTTCACAGGAGCGAGAAGAGCAGAATGTCTCACCAGGATCTGTTTATTTAGTCTCCTCTTGTATATTATTAAAAGGACCAGCCTTAGTAATATACTTCCCAGGGGGTCAGGAGAGAAACTACGAACTGTGAGAACTATTTTCGGGAAATAGAATCTCAGCACACTGAGCTCTTTAGTCTGTTATGTCCGGATTGCGGAGACCCCCAAAAGACCACCACTGAATCCCACATGTAAAAGCAAAGAGCTTTTATTTCAAGCTCTGGGGCTTGGTCCCTCTGTCTGCCCTCCGCAGCGGTGAGAGCAGAGAGCCCTGTGCTCAGGTGGGGCAGAGTTTTTAATCATAGCAGAGGTTGGGGTGAGGGGATTTCCAGGGTCCAGGACCCTGATTGGCTGACAATTGTCTAAGGGTATCTGTAAAATAAAAATAGGTATGCGCTAGACTCAAGGACATCTGCCACCTTATCTAATGGTTGGAATGTCTGGGATGTCAGGTACTTCCTCATCCCTGGGTGGATCCCTGAGTGGTATCAGCTTAAGGGTGTTGCTTGCCAGTAAGCCTGTCACAGAAGCTGGATCTAGGCCCCTAAGTCTGTCATGGCTGCTGTGTGGTCAAGCTGTTTTGGGGCCCTCTACAAGTCCATTTGTTTTAATTTTCTGGGGTAAAATCCTATCTACACAGCTACAGTTCTGTACTCAAGCCTACTTCCTTTCTGTTTAATTCTCTCTACCTTTATCTGTTGTCCCCTCTAAGTTCTATCTTAATTCTCTCATCTTAGTTCTGCCTTTTCTAGGTCCTTCTCATTTTGTTCTTACCCATCTAGCACTTTCCCGTCTGGCTCTTCCTCATCCTCCATCCTGACCTCCAGTTCTCCAGTCGAAAATCCTCTCCAGCCAAAATCCTCAATATCCTCTATTCCGTGTCATTATACCTCAGTTCCCCTCAGTCTCTGAGGTGTTCAGTTATAAACCCAAGCTATAGTGATCCTCTGCCAGAGCATGGTCACCAGGCTTGAATTCTTACAGGGTCATAAAGGCAGGTAAGAATTTTCCTCAGGCAGTGGCCCTCAGGCTTTCTTTTACAACCCAAATGAGTACTAATGATCTGTTAGTCAAGAAGGGAATTTATGTGCTCAATCTACATTCCTAGAAGTGGTTAGGTAAGAAATTAGGAGTCTACTAGTAAGGCTGTAAGGAAGGAGGGTCTCACCCTAAATTGCATAAGAAATAAAGCTATCCCCCTGACCTAGGAGACAGGTGTTGTTTCATTTGGCTTTGGATACTTGATAGGTATTTTAGATAAATACACTGTTAGGAGTCCTTGGAAGCATGCTTAGCATTACAAGAAAATCATTGTAGGAACCAGCTTTTATATATATATATATATATATATATGCTATAATATCACCGAGACTTCTTAAGCCATAGCTTGACCCTTGGAGAAGTCTTTGACTTTTCCAAGTAGTAGCATTTATGATAGTAGCTGAATTCCATTATGTTTTCTTGAGGCTTACAGCACTCTCCTTGGAATTGGGGTGGGGGGACGACAGTGAAGAGCACTGCCCCCCAGAACTACCATAGATCTGAGAATGAGACTGGGAGGTTGGAACTGTTTCCCTTGCCTTCTCAGCTGGTGTGTTCCCTGTGAATGCCTGCAGGTGTTGGTGGCTGGAGTGATGGGATGAGGTAGTAGAAGGAAGGGTGGAGGTAAAGATCTTTTCATTCTTCTGGGGTTGGGGTCAGAGAGAAAAGGGAGGCCACAGCAGGTGTTCTGCTACAGAGCTGGGGATGAGGCTGGGGGAATTGGATGTGGAGGAGCAGAAGAGGTGAAGATCTATGGTCAGCCCCCCTGTTTCCCTGGAAGGGGTGGCATGTGGCTTAGCAGGGAGTGCCTGGTGGGGCTGGGCCCTGCAATAAAGCAGCAAGTGGAAAGATGGGGTGTTAGATTCCCATTCCTGTGGAATCTACTAGAGATATAGTGGAGGAGGGGATAGAGGGAGGAGAGGAGAGGGAAGGGAGGGAGGGGGAGGCTGCCACAGGTGTTCTGCAGTAGAGCAGGGGTTATACTTTGGGATTGGATCTGGAGGAACAGAGAAAGTGGTGAAGATCTGCAGTCATCCTATCCGGTTCCGTGGCAGGAGTCTTAAAATATCTGTAATAAATCCCAATTCATATTGGCAGAGTATGTTTTTATTTAAAAGTCAAGAATCTAGATTTACCTGACTTGAGTGTTTCAAAAGATTTAGGATGTTGCGTGGCAGCATGGAGCTATGTCCTGTCTATTGTTACTACCAGTCAGAAAATCAATTTCCAAAAGATAAGTATTGCTGATGAAGAAGCATATTATTTGCTGCCAATGGAAAAGCAGGAGTTTTGCTCACAGTCCAGCTTCTTGGTCCAGTATGAGATAGATGCAGATAGGAATGAAGGTGTTTTAGGTAGATGATGGGAGTAATGAAAGAAAGACAGAGGGTCATTGAAGGGAATAATATTCATGTCTTTTCTGTCAATAGATGGATATCATCCAAAAACTTAGAGGCTAATTCTTTTTACTCCTTTTTTCTGGTCTAATATCTCTTGCCATGGTGGCTGGTAGCTGCCATAAGCCTCAAACAGAATGTGGACAGATTAGGCTAGTTTCAGTCAAGTTAGCCCTATATCATTGTTATAGTTAGGCAAAACATTCTTCTACCCTCTCCACATATTAAATATATCACACACATATATGTGTACACACACACAGGGATGATACCTAGGTCCTTTTACATAGTGGGCAAGTGTTTTATTACTGAGCTGTGAATAAATACATTCTGAAATGATGAGCATGTATATACAGAGCTAGTAGAACTTGATCCAAAGGTTAAGGCAACAAAAGGTACAAATACAATATGAAGGTAAAGATGCTAGTCTATTTCATTACATTCAAATTACCCATTGCTGGCCCTCAAAACTGGCCATCAAGTTCCTGAAAAGTTGCACAGGCAAATTTTTTTAAACCTATATGAAAGAAGAGTTATCTACAACCAAGTTAGAGAGAAACTAATAATGTATTGACTAGTTGTGTAGCCTTCCCAATCAGTGGTCTTAAGTAAGATTTTTTTTTTCAGTTCTTAGGATTGTGCTCAAGGCCCATGCATGCTAGGACGGTGTTCTAATATTGAACCATTCCCCTATTCCCCAAGTGAATGGTCTTCTAAGTCGACTAAGAACAATCAAACACAGAGAGGATGAGGAGCTGACTGTGATTTTGCTCTGACAGCTTGCCTGACACCTGAATTGACTTTGTGGGCTTACAAGGTTATTTCAGGGGATGACATTTTCCCCTTGATAACACTAATTTTGAGTTTTTAATACAAACTGCACTTAGAAAGCAGAACCTCTAATTACTTTGTCATGCTTCACACATACCTACTTGATCTCGGTCAGTGGTTGGAAAGTTAACTGATTCTCAAAATTTAAGACATAGCTGAGACCTCATTCCAATAGCATTGGTTAAAGTAGATGGAAATCTGCCTTTAAATCTCACAAAGAATGTTTTCCTCCATGAATCTGTCTGAGTTGCAAAAATGTTAGAGCTGAGTTTTAGTTATGGAAAATAGGTTTAATTTGATTTGTAACTTAAATGAAAATCTGCTGTTTGTTAGCATGTGTGTAGGTGCCATTTGATGTGAAGAGTGCAGGTGATAGATAAGATGACAGATGCCTAAGAACTCGGTAATAGACGCCTGGAATAGAAGGAAGAAATGCCAAATACGGTATAGTGGTATTTCTTTGATCAGTTCACTGATCAAAGACAGACCAGCTGTTAGCCAGGAAGGTACAAATCTCTTTTCCTTTTTCTTTATCTCTGTCAGATCTCAATGCACAAAAGAGGTATGGGGAGAGAAAATTGTGTCTGGCTTCTGTAGAGGTGTATAAAATAAAAAATTTAATTTTAATTAAAATCATAGATAAACAAAAGTATCATGGACAACTTAGATGGCTGTTGTTGAAAAGACTGGGAAATTTTATATTATATTATATTAAAGAAACAAAGAAAGAAACAGAATTTGTGCTGCATATGTATAGTTCCTGTTCTAATAGTTTCTTCTCAGCTACACATGGGCTACTGTAATTCCAACAAGATATCTAGGTTCATGCAACACTTCTTTTGCGTTGTCTCCTTTTTCTTCACAGATTTATGGGCAATATTTTTGTGCCCTGGGGAAGTGGGAGTCTACTACTTAGGGGGCAGTGAAGGGAGAAAAAGCCTCCTTCTGTTTTCAGTAGATAACCTCATTCTTGATTGTTGATAATTTGGAGCATATATATGAAAAGACTATTTTTCTATTGGTTGTTGTTATGGAAATACCAATTTCTTTCTTTCTTTCTTTCTTTCTTTCTTTCTTTCTTTCTTTCTTTCTTTCTTTCTTTTTTTTTTTTTTTGAGACAGGGTTTCTCTGTGTAGTTTTGGTGCCTGTCCTGGATCTCACTTTGGACCAGGCTGGCCTAGAACTCACAGAGATCCGCCTGAATCTGCCTCCTGAGTGTGAGTGCTGGGATTAAAGGTATGCACCACTGCCGCCTGGTGGAAATACCAATTTCTTTTGCTTAATAATAAGTCCCTCTCAAGCTTACTGGGTTAAAATAGCAATGACCAAGTCTCTAATTATTTCCGTGTGTCAAGTGTTCAGAGTAGGACAGAGAGAGATTGACTGGTCTCTTTACAAAATTTACCTCACTGAAAGTCTCAGAAATTAAAGTGATGATTTCATTCCTGCATAGCTCTGAATTGTTAGATGAAATACCTGTTTGTGTCAATGGTCAGCAGTTTACTATTTGAGTAGGGCTTTATCTCGTATGACATTGGAAGGTCAAGCCACTCATCTTTTGATATAGTTCCTAATACTTACTGTTAAAAATAACTACACTTTTATCCAAATTTCACTGTTTTCCCTATTCATTTTTCTTTTTTCCTCTACAATGCTATATTGAAAGTCCCATTTGGCTCCTCTTAGTTCTTGATAGTTTCAAGACATGCTTTATTGTGATGTTGGTGGAAGAAACAGTGGTTATGTATTTTGTCCAATGTTTTTCTCATGGTTAGACAAGGATTATTCATTTATAGGAGGTTTGTTTTGATTTTATATTTTTATGTGTATGTGTGTGTGCCTGTGTGAGCCTATGTGAACCACTTGTGTGCACAGGCTACTGGAGGTCAGTGGGCATGGGATCCTCTGGAACTGAAGTTATAGGCAATTGTGAGCCTTGGCACCTGATGTGAGTACAGGGAACCAAACTCAGGTTCTCTGGAAGAATAGTTAGTGCTCTTAACAGCTGAGCTATCTCTTGAGCCCTGCTGGTTTATTTTTAATGAACTTATTCATGGTTGTCAGCCTACCAAAATGAAAGTATGTTGCTTTCTCATGATTGAAAAAACCCTGTCTGAAGGACAAAATCCAAATTGCTTAGTATACAAAGCTTTTCAGAACCTTTTTTCTTCAGTTGAAAGTTCTACCCTGCAAATCACTTGAGCTCTAGCCTGAAATGGAATCTTAACAAGTCTTACAATGTTATGACTTCCACTCAGGCTTGTTCTAATAGGTTCTGTTTTTCCTCAAGAGCATTCCTTTATACTGCTACATTTTTTTTTCTAACCCAAATTCCCCCACTTCCCATCCTCCTATCCTACCTGTAACTAAGTTTCTCCAACTACTGTAACAGTGCAGACATCAATTTATTCAAACAATGTTTATTGTATATTTTGTGACAGGCATCTTCTGGTTGAAGATACCTTAAAAAGACAAGATAAAGTCATTGCTCTAATCCAGTGAACATTTTAGTGGATTAGGAACACTGTCAATAGATCACACCGCCCTTTCTTTTGAAGGAGGCAGGAGTTGAGATTTAGTACAAAATATGGGAGTGAGGTACAGTATACTTTCAAGATTCCTGGAACCCCTTCTCTGGAAATACTACAAATGCAGGTTTGCTATCTGCTAGCCTTTCCTCTGTTACCTGAAGAGTCAGTCTTAGTTCTGGTCTCCAGTTCTTGCTTTGGCTTAGTAGGCAAAATTATGGTTTCGGAATTAAATACAAATCAGAATAGCATATAAAAAAATTAAAACTATTTTCATCTATTGCTCACCCCTAATCCACCCATAAGAGAAGCATCTTTCAAACATGTTTGGAAAAACAGAACACCAACGCACTTCCCATTTGAGTCAGCCGTCCTTAGAATGTCAACATTACATTTCGGGGTAATTGCCGTCTTTCACACATAGGTAGGCCTCCTGGCTCGTCTTGAGTCGCACAGCCCGGGTGAAGCCACATAAGCAGTGAACCGGCATGCGGGATTCGCTCAAGTCCATCCTCACAGGGAACAGTGGAAGTCCTCTTCCAGAGCAAGGCTTTAGGACAGACTCTGCACGCTAACGCCCAGCCTGAGCGCCTCCGGCACCTCGGGAACAGAGGCCGAGGCCCGCCCCGCCCATTTCCGGGTTGTCGGCGCTGCGGCCGTCGCATGCGTAGTGACGTCAACGTCCCCCGCAGACCCCGGAAGTGCAACTCGAGCTCGGTGGGGGCGCGGATCGCGAGAGAGAACGCCGTAGCGCCGGCGCGAGGGAGTCGGCCCGGCGCGCTGGAAGGCCCCGCCTCCGCCCGCCTACCCCCTCAGCCATGCGGCTGGGGGCAGAGCTCAGGTAGGACCGACCGCGCTGGCCGCCTCTGCGCCCGCCACCGCGCCCCGGCGACACCCTGGAGGCCGGCCGGGCCGGGTCTCGGGCGGGACGCTGGCCCCGGGTGCCCCAGGGCACACGTCGGACCTGTGTCTCTGACCTGTGTCCAAGATCTTGCGAAGGGCTGCCTCCACCTGCCTCACCAGGCCGGAGGAACACGCGTGTCCTGGGCGGCTAGCCTTGTGTCTGAGCCCAGGAGGCTCTGGCTGTCACCACAGACCTTACATACAGTAAGGGACCCTCCACTTACTGTATCGCAGTGATCTGGTTGAAGTTGTTGTTAGTTGTTCGTTTTTATACAAAAAGTGTTAACTGCTAAAGCTTTGGCATACATTTCTTGCAAACATTAGAGTGTAGTTATAAAGTGCCCTCAAAGCTTGTATCGTGTGAACGTTGGTAGGATGTATACACTCTTTTCTAAGTTACTTATATTTGGAAGCAGACTTTTCTCCCACATCCTGTGCTTCTCGTTTTCCAAAGTGTCCATCTTTTGGGGCAAGTAACTTTTGTCTACGTGTGTTTGGGCTGCATTTTAAAGACAAATAGCATTGTCCGTTTCCCCTAAATCCGCAAAAAAAGTTGCAGAGGGAAAGTTCTGTGGTCTGGACCTGCAACTACCTTGTTTTATTTGTTTTTAAATAGGTGCAGTGTGGTGGTGCTCTTAAAGTTCATGGTTTGGCTTTGCCTTAAGGCACTGTCAAAAGCGTTCTGTTTCTCCTGGTTCTTTATCCTTTCTTGAGAGGGACAGATGCCCTTACTCATTCTGAAGCTGAATTAGAGCACTCTTTAGGTGCTCAGTTCGGGTTTCAATGTAAGTGCTGCGATGGAGCTTTCTATAAACTTCCTTGTTTTAAACTAGGAGTCTGATCCCTTTAACCAGTGAAGCTGGCTGGAATGGGTTTTTGTCTGTGACTGCAGCAGCAGTTGTAAATGGTAGAACAGTATCCAGGCCAAGAGGGAAGTAGGATTTATAAAGCTGTGAGCATCAATCTTTTCATTCATCTAGCCGTAGTGATGAGCCACCTTAGGTAAGTCAGGTAATGTCCCATGCCCAGGGAAGACAGTAGTGAACAAGGTAGAAAAGTCTGGTGTCCCTTTATTCTAGTGGGTGAAAAGCAGTCCATAAGCAAATGCATAAAAACTGGTGAGGATTGTAAGGAAAAATAAAGCAAGTGGAGGGGAGAGAGAATGATGTGAGTGCTATGCTAGAGAAGGTGGGCAGGCTCAGAAGTCTGAATGAAGTGGGGGACTGGATCAGTTATGGGGTTATGTTCAGGTGAGTACAGTGACTCTGAGGTTGAAACATATTTGTTATCACTTGGAATAGTAAAGATGTACGGCTTACCAGTTTGGAAAATGAATATTCAGTTATTATGTTCATGAGAGATCATATTTGTTTATCACCAACTTAGCTTTGCGAGAAGAATCTAGGGTCAGTCCACATTAAAGGTGTTTCCGTGCTCTTTCTTGATCTCGAACAAAATTACCAATATTTAGTCAGTTAATGTAACATGTGTTGCTTTTGTTTTTGTTAGATTGAGTTTGTCCAGTAGTGTCAATATTTAGTGAATACTTCTCCTCTCTGTACCAACTTTACTTTTCATTTACTTTATCACTATGGTAAGATGTACCTAACATAATACATTTTAATAATTTCAAATATTCCGTTCAGTAACACAGCATGTTACTGTTACTGTTGTGTACCGATCATTGCTGTTTGTCTTTAGTACTTTTCATCTTCCCTAGCTGAAGCTCTGTACCTGTTAAATACTAACTCCTCATTGCCAACTACCATTAGCCCCTAGCAACAACGGAGCTTCTTCTGTGCCTGTGACCACTGTGGGCACATCATATGAGTGTACTTACGCAGCATTTGTCCTTTTGTGATGGGCTTATTTAACTTAGAATAATGTCCCCAAGTTTCAGCTATTATTGCATATGTCAGAATGTCCTTCCTTTAAAAGCTGAGTATAATAATCACAGTATAAATGTATTACTTTTTTACCTGTTTGTTTATCTGTGGACACCAGGGTTGCTTTTACTTTTTGGCTACTGTAAATGCTTCTGCTGTGTGTATAAACATCTGTTTGTCTTACTTTCATTTCTTCTAGTTATAGATTCATAAATGAAAATGTTTCTTTACATGGTAATTTGGAATAGTTGGCATCTTGAATGTTCCTATCTTAAGGTTTGGTCCTCAGAGAAGTGATATGGAGAAAAGTAAGTCTTGGTTGGAAGTTTTAGACCATTGAGGGCGTGACCTTGAAGGGGACAGTGGAACCTTAGCCCCTTCCTCCTCCCTTTGCTTTTGCTTCTTGGCTAATAAATGAGCAGTTTGCTCTGCCATGTGCTCCTTTCTGCCCCCACCATAATGTGCTCTTTTCCACAGCTACAAAAACCATAGGGCCAACCAAAGATGTACCAAAGCCTCTAAAACTGGGAGCCAAAGTAAACCTTTTCTCTTTATATGTTGATTACCTTTGTATTTGTTATAGTGACGGAAGCTGACTAACATGTAATTCTGTGTCTACGGCTTTAAGGAATTGCCATACTGTTTACCACAACGACTCCTTGGTTTTTCTTTCCTACCAGCAATGCACAGTATTCTGATTTTCCCACAGTGTTGTGATTATTTCTCCACATCTTCACCAAACCTTTTAAAACGGTAATTGCCATTCTCATAACTATATAGTACTATCTGTAGTTTTGATTCACAGTCCTATGATAATTGGTGATGTTAAGCATTTGTGTGTGTGTGTGTGTGTGTGTGTGTGTGTGTGTGTGTGTATACCTTTTGGCCACATGCCTTCTTTGGAGTTTTTGGAATGGTTTTTTCAGTCCAGGCTGGCTTCAAACTCATGAGTCGTCTGCCACAGCCACACACTTTCTGAGATTATCAGCTGGCAGGTGTGGTAACCTTACCCAGGTTTTTGGGGAAAGTGATACTAGGAATTGAACCAATGCCTTATGCATGCTAGACAAATGTTACAGCACTGAGCTATGTCTCAAGCTTGTTCATTTAAGATCTGATTTTAATAAAACTTTTTGAGATTTAATTGATATTTTAAAGTATTGGGTTGCTTTTTAAGATGGCAAACTCCATATGTTTTCTTGCTTTTTAACCCCAAAGTTCTACAATAGTAAAAACCCTCAAATGACTAGGCTAGTTATCTACAATCATCCCATGCTTAGAAATTAAACAGAAACAAAAGCAAAACTGTGAAGTCTCTTTTGTACAGTGAACAAAACTTTGAGTATCAGATTGTGATGAAAACAGCCAGAGACACCAAAGATCTCCCTGCTTCACTTTGTTGTTTTATTCTCTAATTGAAAGGAAGAGGATGTATTGATTGGCTGGTTGTACCTGTGAAGTAGATCTCCTTTGTTTGCTAGCTGAGAAGAGAAGGAAACAGAAGGCAAAATGATGAAGAGTAAAGATATGGTGGGTAGCAATAAAGCAGTCTGATGTGGTTAGAAGGGCGGTGACAAAGGGGATCAGTAATAATAGATAGGGAGCTCCATGACTGCCAGGTCAGAGAGGACCCAACAACCAATTAATGAGAATAATATAGATTCACAGATTGGAATGGGATGGGGAAGAGGGTGAGAGAGTGCAAATCCCCAATCTCTTCTCAGCTTGTGCTTCTGAAGTAAAACTCTGAGTAATCCAGGGAGACCTGCTCTATATCAAGAAATATGTTTCAGTTTATGTGGTTCAGTAGCCATTGTTTGGAAAGTATGAGCTATGTGTAGTCCTGTAGAATAAGCTAAGTTCTTGAGAATATGTGCTGCATGGTTTTTGTTTTTGTGACAGAGATTTAGTTGAGTACAACTTTTTCCCCCCCAGATAGGCTCTTATATAACTTTGGCTGGCCTGGAACTTGCATGTAGATTAGGCTGGTCTCAGACTCAAAGAGATCCACCTGCTTCTGCCTCCCAAAAGGTGATATTAAAGAGAGGAGCCACCATTGTTGGCTGTTAAAATATTCTTATATGTAATGTTTAAAATTGAAAGAAGTATCTTACTGAAGAATGACTGAATGTCCACTAGGTTACAGTAACAATTTTTTTTTTTTAATTTTGCTATTGGATTTTTTGTATGCAAGCATCATTTGTTAAATACTTTGGGGATAGTATACTTCTCAACTCTTTTGGTTATAAAGCTCATTTAAATCAACCATTTTTCTGTAGTTTAAATAATGAATGAAAAAATTATGCCATAATTTTTGTTACCATTCTTCGGCTAACTGAAATTTATTAAGTTGTTCATGTGAGGTGACAGATGACTAACTTGGCTAAGGCTTTGCAGGTAAGTTACAAACAAGTTAGAGATAGCAGCGCTGCATTGGTTTCTCTACATCATTGTTCCTCCTTTTTTGGGGGCACTTTGGTTTGCAATATATGCAATAATTTTTGTTTCAGAGAAAATATTACTGTCAGGAGAGATTACCAGAGCAACAGCATTTATTGTATGTACAGTTCTTCATAACAGGTTTATATTTGGTTTAAGCATAATGTCGAGTCATGATGAATTCAGTCTTGATTTGTTCAGAGGTTATGGGGTGATAATAAGACTTGGATTGTGAATTGAGGCCTCTTTAATAGCTCCTTAGAACAGTGATTACAACCAGTACCCAACAGTGTAAATATAAACCATTGTGGGAGATAGGTAGCATTCTTAGGCTCAGATCATGAACCTTCATCCTATGATGGTGTATAAGGAATGTCTGAATGTTCAAATGACATAGGAAGATACAGCATGAGCTGTCAGTAAAGGGATTTGGAGGACCTATATAGGTATATAGATAAGAAAGACCTAAGACCAGGAAATAATACTACATTTAAAAAATTTATTCATTTATGCCAACTAGTTTGAGGAAGTATTGATACTTCTACAGGTAAAATAGAGGCATGGTTCAATTTTTGCAAGTCAGTTTTGGAAATTACTTCTGACTTTTTTCTACTTTGGGATACAATTATTAATCTGTTGGGTCATTAGGGTTTTATTTTTTTTTATCACAAATATGTTTATTTTTATCCTAAATGTTGCTCAGCTATGTAGGAGAATACTAGAATATTATGTTCTATAATACTCTATAGAGCACATGTCTGTGGGCCCAGCTACTCAGGAGGATGAGGCAAGAAGCTTAACAATTTAGTGAGACTCTCTCAAAATAAGATAGTTTCCAAAAAGGGAAGGGGATGCAGCTTGGTAATAGACCATTTCCTTAATATTCTGAGGCCCTGGTATTAGTCACGGGTACTACAACAAACAGAAGTCTATATAGGACAGAGTTTAAAAGTCGAGGAACCTTAGGATATATTCCTATCTAATTTAAGTAAAGATCCATGATTTTGATCTCAAAAAAAGAAGTCCCCACTACAGGAGGCTTTCATTCTGTATGGTAGTTGTGGGACAGGTTACATCTGGCAGTGAACCCTGTCTTCCTGTTGGTTGCACTTCTGCTGTTGATGACCACAAGCTCTCACGACCTGCTTTTACTGCTAACTCCCCGATGTTTATAGGCATTTGACATTTTGATTCCCATACCATACAAATTTCAGCGTGACTACTGTTTGCTTTCTGTTTCTGTGGTTATGCCACACCTTCTCTTGCTTCTCTCCAGATACTTCCCGTGTTTGGATTTGACACTGGGTGCAGACACTGCTCTGAGCATGAAAGCTTATTGTCTTGACGGGATTCATGTGTCTCCTGGTCTCCAGTGTCTCCTGTTTTCTTCGTCAGGATCATGGTCTTTCCTATGAGTTGAATTCTGGTCTGAAGTCTAGGTTTTGTTCTAGGACCAACAAAATTGATTTTGCTGGTGCCTGTGTGGATCTTTTCACTCTAGCATCAGAGCATTTTTTAAAAAGTCCATTTCCTACTCTTACAGAGTTATTGAGTACTTTTTTATATATGATCAGTATATGAAGTCAGTTTGTATGATGTGTTTGACAGGTGCTTTTGATTAGAGCATTATTTAGAACCAGGAATTCATTCTTTTGAGACTGAGTGGTGGTGGTGGTGGTGGTGAGAATTTTATGTGCATCAGGAAGACTACAAGAACTGCTAAGACACTGGATAGTTCTGTTTTATCATTGAAAATAAACTGTTTAATACAAGCTTATTTATTCTGAATATTCTTCTTAGCAAGAAACTTGCATATGTGTTTGTGTTTTTAACTGTTTTAATTAAAAATGTAAGGTTTCTTACTCCCATTTTCATTATTTTTCTCTCTTCTTAAAATGAATAAAGATTCTCAGCTAGGTCAACTCATTACTGAAAAATACCAAATTTTATACTAATTTTTTATTGTTTGTTTTGAAATCTAAAGGATGTTAAAGATACCATTTCTGTTTTAGCAAATCTGAAGGAGGCTTCTTTCTTGCATGGAACATAAATTACTGTTGAATTGGAAAATCACTAGGCAATTCAGTGCTGATGAGAACTAATGAATCTGGAAGCCTGAGTGACATTCACTAGTTCATTAAGGATTTAAATATATGTTGCCTATTGCTGTGTAATAAATTATCCCCAAATTTAGCAGCTTGAAGCAAAAGCCTGTATCATCTCACACAGCCTCTCAGTGTCAGAGACTTAGGAACCTTTTGGCTGAGAAGCTCTGATGAAATTAAGATGTCAGCCGGGGCTGCTTTTGTATATAATTTGGGTCTGTAGGATCTACTCTGAGCTCACTCACGTGGCTATTGGCTGGAAGCCTCACTTAACATGTGCGGTTCTTGATAGGGCTGGTCATAATATGGCCTTCCCAAACCTAGTCAACTGAGAAAGAGAAGAGGAGAAGGGGGAGAGGAGGGGTAAGAGAAAGAAAGAGAGAGAGGGAGAGGGAAGGAGCAATGGATGGATATAGGGAGGGAGTGCCCCAAATGAACACCATGATTTTTTGTAACATAAATCAAAGATATTATGCTATCACTCTGTCTGCTATTATTGGTTACACCAGCCAACTCTTAGATGGTGTTGGAAGTTATGACTCTTAGGGGACATTTGGGAGGATACCATGGCCCGGCCCCTGATGGTTCACATGAAAGGATGATAAACAGTGCTGGTTGCTGCGCTGGTTACCGTGTGGAAAGGTCACGGTCACGATAGAACCCAGTGCTAGTTTTTAGATCTTTATTAGGCGGGAAAGGAGGGGGAGGGGAAAGAAGAGAGCCAGGCCTGGAGAGAGAGAAAGGTGGTGGTGGGGGGAGGGAGGGAGCAGAGAACAGAAAGAGACACAGATTGTGTGACCACCTGCGCATGCTTAGTCGCCAGTGCCCCTTGATGACTTAGACGCAAGACCCTGCACTGCGCCTGTGCAGGAGTGAGGGTAGGATCCCAACAGCATGTCTGTCCCATATACAGAGAACACTCACCACTTCTTGGGCCCCCCATTTGTCTCATCTGATTATTAAAGCACTTCAAATCAAGAGTCTCATTATAAAATATCAAATTCAGGTGTGAATGATACCACTTGGGATTAGTTCCTTATGTACAGCTTTTTGATTATAAGTCTTTTTCGCTTGTTTTCCTATACTTCTGAGAGCCAACACACAATGGAGGGGATGGGTAGAATAACGGCTTGTTTTTTTCTTGAGTCTTCAACAAATTTTAAGTCACATTTTATTTGTGTGTGTGTGTGTGTGTGTGTGTGTGCGCGTGTGCCTACTACATTGTGTGGATGTCAGTGGAGGGAGGTTAGGGCACAACTTGGAATCTTTTCTCCTTTCACCATGTAGATACCAGGAATTGAACTCAGGTCACAGGTATGGTGGTGGACATTTTTACCTACTCAGCAGTCTTGCCAGCCCATGTGTTTGGGTCTTAATTTGTAAAGGTTACTAAGTGGTAACAAGGAAAGGACAACACATTATAAGAAATGTTGCCCACAATTCCTCCAAGAAACGAGAGGCATGCTTCCCTATGCATGGTTACAAGAGAAATACCAAGTTTTGGTCTCCAACCAGAGCCAGGAGTGAAGAAGTGTTGAGAACCACATCTGTTATTGGGGTAGCCTCTGGCAAGGCAAGGAAGAACAGACTAAACTGCTAAGGAGTGTTAAGTTTGAATAGTTAGTTTGAATAGTTCTGGTGTGCTTTGGACTGGAGGACTGATCTTTAGCTGACAGTCTCTCATCCTGAGATGATTTAGGGCCAGAGAAACTTTAACTTGATATGTGTAAGTTAGAGAGGTAGTTGGAGGTATAAATGGGATTGGTGTGATCATACGCAAGTAGAAATTAACTGGCCCTGGGAGGAACAATCTCCCTCAGAGTTAGTAACATCCCATTTTCAAAACTCCACAAATATAGAAAGAAATAAGATGTTGTTAATGTAATTGGCTCTGTGATGAATGGATGGTAGATAGATAAATATGACACCTAACAAAATGCAGGACATTACTGCAGGCACTCTTGTTCAGATGGAGGAGAGTGGGGAGTACAGAGGAGTCTCTGGTTCCTAGCAGTTCTGAAACTGATGGACACATAGGATTGCTCTTCAACTTAGGCTTGGGATATGATTTGAAAAACACTGTGACTGACTTACAAAACAACAGAAATTTATTGCTCACAGAAGTGGACAATATATTTAATACAGTTAACTTACCATCATAATTTATAGACCACAGTGTACTGCAGTGTAAAGGTGGTTTTCCTCTATGGTGTGACTGACTGGAGCCATAGATTACTAATAATTCATTCCAAACCTTGTGAGTAATTTCTGTGGTTTTCCGTTCCAACCTTTTATGTTGGGTGTGTGTGTGTGTGTGTGTGTGTGTGTGTGTGTGTGTGTGTGTGTTAGAGACTAGGCATTTTAGGTGTGTAGTTTTTTAGTCTGCTTACTGTTAGTATTTTTCTTTTCTTTCTTTCTTTTCTTTTTTTTTGGGGGGTGGGGCAGTCCAAAGTTCTTTTCATTGTTTTATTTTCTCTTTTAAGTATTAAATATCTTGTGAATTCTGTTAAGATAAGTTGTGTTGTGTAATACTATTTTAACTGTGTAAAAGTGTGTCACATTTGTTTCTGCTACTTTTGTTAATGATGCAAAAATGTGTTACATTTGTTGGATTAAATAAAATTAACCTGGGGTCAGGAGGCTGAGTCAGCAACTAGCTGACAGGAAGTGGTAGGGAGGAACTAAGTGTAGCAAGGGTTCTTAAGTGGGGGCTGAGCAGGATGGCCCCTTTTTTGGAGACTCTCGAGCAAGGAAAGAAGGTTAGCTATTTGCTATTCAGCCTCTCTGAGCTAGGAGGATTTCACCTTGACCTTTGAATCCCGAGTTCTATAGAAGGATAGAGACTTAGATAAAGTTTCCTCTAGCAGCCATGATAGAACTGGTGCCTAACTGCTGCTGGTAGCTGAGGAGTGGCAATTACCAATTGGGAGAACAGTTGCTTAAGATGCAGCCACTGCATTGAATGAAAAACAACACGATTGCTTTAGATAGAGGCTACATGCAAGCAATTTATTGAAATAAATTGTATGTTGGGCTCTTGCTAAGCTTACTGGGAACCATGAACTTAAGGGTCCTAGAAGTTGTGCTGCTGATGTATCTGTGGTGTGCATGCTTGTGTGTTTCCATGTTTACTTGTGTGGGTGCATATCTATGTGCAGGTGCATGTGCATATGGATGTCAGGCAGAAGACTGGCTTTCTTGAACCCAGAGTTTACTGATACAGCTAATTTAGGTAGCTAGACTTGCTCCAACAATTTCCTGCCTCTGCTACTTGAGTACCTGAATTACAGGCAGGCGGCCAGCCTGACTAAAGTTTTCATGGCTGCTTGAGATCCAAGTTGCAGGCCTTTTGTGTGCATGGCAAGTGCTCTGCCCACTGAGCCTTCTTCCTAACTCTCAGGCCTTGATTTGAGTGGATGAATCCCAGTCCTGAGTGCTGCACACTCATTCTGTCCAAAGCAACTTAACAGAACTCACAAGATATTGGATCCTAGTCACTTACTAATGTTAACACATTTGGTATTATATTCCAGTCCCTGAATTTGGAGGACCTACCTTAAGGCCTTTCATCTGACTGGTATTGTCAGATACTACCTTTGTTGTTGTTGCTACAATTTTTTTTAGTTAGTTTAAACATATGTATGTATGTATGTATGTATGTATGTGTGCATGTATATGCATATGTGAGTGTGGATGCATGTTTGCCTTGGCATGTATGTGGAGGAGGTCAGAAGGCAACTTTCAGAAATTGGTTCTTGCTTTCTATGTTTTAACTGCAGTTTCTCTTGTACTTCATACCTCAGGCCAGCTGGTCCTTCCTCTGGCCAATTTTCCTGTCTTGATCTCCAGCTTATGGTAAGGAGTGGCAGATGGAGGCTAGCATATCTAACTTTTTAGGTTGGTTTTAGGGATAGCCACTGAGCCATGCCTCTGGCCCCCAAGGCTTTAGAGTTACACGTCAGCTTCATCTTTGGTTCATGTGGTTTTGGTCATGTCTAAGATTTGATCTCCTCAAAAGACAGCAATTTTACCTCAGTTTCTTTTATGGAGTGAACTTCTAGTACATTTTATTTTGCAAGCTCTTTTAGGTCCACAGCAAATTTAAGTGAAAAACACAGAGAGCTCTCATTTTTCTACCCTCTTTGTGCACACAGTGTGTCCTTTGTCAGTATTCTTTGCCTCACCTACCTAGGCATACAATCCCTACTTAAAAAGCTGCCTGTGCTACATTTGCTACAATCAGTGTACCTGCACCAGTACATCATCACCATGACTATAGTTTACACTGGTGTACACTCATGTTCTGCATTCTGACGTTTTAAAAAAATTTGAGATTATAATTACATTTCTACCATCCCTTTCCTCCTCCTAAACCTTCCCATATAACCCCTCCATTCTCTCCTTTCAATTCATGGCCTCCCTCCTTTTTAAACTAATTTTTATCTGATGTGTGTATGTATTTGTGTAGATGTGTTTATTTCTATATAAATTGTTGAGTCCATATAATGTTAACTTGTGTGCATGGTTTCAGGGCTGTTTAGCACTAGACAACAAATTGGTATTTGCTTCCTTGGGGAAGATCACTTTCCTTCTTCCAACTTTCCTCAGTTGCCTGTAGAGTTGAGACCTCATAACCCCCCAACCCCTGAAATTGCTTTGGCATGTTCATCAGTATCTTCTTTGTTTAGCTCACTATATTGGAGAGAATTGACAGAGGAGTATCTTCTGATATTATGATGATACACAGCCTCATAGTCAAGTATCTGATCATCTGGCTCTTACAATCTTTCCATACACCCCTGCACAGTGTTTCCTCAGCCTCAGGTGCAGGAGTTGTTTTGTGGATGTATCCATTGGGACCGGGCACCACAACTCTACATTTTCATTGGTGGTGGTTTTCTGTAGTGGTCTCCATCTGTTGCAAAGAGAAGTTTCCTTGATTATATCTGTGGATATAAGGACAAATGCTTGTATATTGTTAGGGATTGTGCTCACTTAGCAAATTAGTGGTTGTTGATTCTTCCTTAGTAACTATGACTCCATTAGCACCGGCTAGTTAGCTAGGTTTCCAGTACCAGGCATGGTCTCCCTGTTATTGAAAGGGGTTTTAAGTTCAGTTAAAGAGCTGTTGCTTACCACCAAGGTATGTGTTAACACTACTGCACCCTTAGGTTATCATTTATGGTGGTTCTTGATGTGGTTCATAGGTGTCATAGATAGTTAGGACTGTTTGTTGCTTCCTTCCTTTGGAAGCTTGGATGTTGCTTTCTGGTACTATGAAAGATAGTCCTTGGGAGAAGAAGCATTGAGATCAGATTCAACTCAGGGGCCTCTGGGCCCTGTGTCTGAAGTGCATAGTGTCTTCAGCAGTAGAGACTTACCTTCTACCTCTGGGGATATCCAAAGGCAACAGCAATAGACTATATGTTTTGGGGATGTCTAGGACAGCCCTGGCCAATAACTCAGAAGAGGACTTCTCATGTCTGGTTTTGTTTTTTTTGTTAGGTGGTCTTTGGCTCTTGTAGGGAGCACTGTCAGCTCAGATGGAAAAAATTCATTAAGCTACATATGTGTATTTATATACTGTATCATGTACATTATAGGCTTTTTAAGATTTAATACTTAATAGTATGATTCCTTTTGACTTTTCAGACATCCTTATTGTTATTTTACCCACCTCCCTCCTTCTGTATTTTCCTCCCCCTGGTTCCTTAAGGAGTCACCCCCTTTTCCAGTTTTCCCTATGAGATTGTGTGTATCCTGCTACTCCCGTTTACCCTCCTCCCACCTCCTTCTGTATTTACCTCTAAGGGTTTTGACCAATGTATGCCATCCATTCATCATCCTAGTATCATTCAGAATAATGTAGATTGCTTTCTGCACTAGTTTGTCTGTCCCGCCCTCCAGCTGCTAGCAACCAGGTATCTATTTTCTGTTGTCATAATTCCACATTTTCTAGAATATCATACAGTTGAATCACTACAGTGTGTAGCTTCTGTAGATTTTCTTCTTTCTTTAGTCTTTTCAAGTTTAAGCTTCCTTCTGTGTCTTTTCATGGCATGATGGTTTTTGGAATCCATTTTCTGTTGAGGTGACAGGTATAGATAGCCCAGGTAAACCCAGGTAAATGATAAACATAGGGAGATATGTACGTGCTCACAGTTGTAGAGTCTGAGAAGTCCTGATAAAAGCCTCATTGCTGCATCAGAACATTTCAGAAGGGCAGGAGAAGCATGCACAAACAGGACCCAGAGAACTTAACAAGCCTATTGTTACTAACTCCTCTGGTAATCAATTCATGAGGCTCTCTTTTCATGACCTAATCATTCTTTAAATGTCCCACCTCTTAATACTGTTGAGTATTAAATTTCTTTTTCCCTTTTTTCATATTTTTCCTGTGATGATATATTGTGTCCCCCAAAATATTTTGTACCCTAATAAAACTTATCTGGGGTCAGAGAGCAGAACAGCTACTAGATTAGACATAGAGGCCAGACAGTGGTGGCACACATGCCTTTAATCTTATCACTTGGGAGGCAGAGATCCATCTGGATCTCTGTGAATTCAAGTCCACCCTGGAAACAGCTAGGCATGGTGACACACACCTTTAATCCTAGCACTTGAGATCTCATGTCTTTGCTTGGGAAGGACACACGCCCTTAATCCCAGGAAGTGATGGCAGGAAGCAGAAAGGTGTATAAGGCATGAGGACCAGGAACTAGAGGCTTTTAAGCTTTTAGGCTTTTAGCAGCAGTTGAGCTGAGATACATTTGGATGAGGACTCAGAGGCTTCCAGTTTGAGGAAACAGGATTTGCTGAGAAGTTGGCAAGGTGAGGTTAGCTGTGGCTTGTTCTGCTTCTCTGATCTTCCAGCTAAGTTTTATTAGGGCACACAATATTTTGGGGGACACAATATATCACCACATTTTCCCTTTTATTGAAAATAGCCTTTTCTCATACGATATATTCTAATTATGTTTTCTCCTCCCTGTACTCCTTACAGTTCCTCCTTGCTCTTCCCCTCCCCTCCAGATCCACTCTCTTTCTGTCTCTCATTGGAAAACAACAGGCTTCTAAGGGATAACAACCAAACACGACAATATAAAATATAATAAGATGAAGCAAAATATAACATATTGAAGTTGGACATGGCAACCCAACAAGAGGGAAAGAGTCCCAGGAGCAGGCACAAGAGTCAGAGACCTACTCATTCTTACAGTCAGGAGTCCCATAAAAATACTGAGCTAATAGCTATAATATATATACAGAGAACCTGGTGCAGGCCCATGTATGCCCTGTGTTTGCTCATATGTGCCTTGCTTAGTTGATTCAGAGGGCCTTGTTCTTCTGGTGTCCTCCATCTCTTCTGGCTCTTATGCTTTTTCTGTCATCTTTTCCATGGGACTCCCTGAGCTCTGAGGGGAGGGATTTGATGGAGACATCCCATTTAGACTTGCTCTCTGTGTAATGTCTGGCTGTGGGTCTCTGCATCTGTTTCCATATGTTGCCAGAGGAGGTCTTTCTGATGATGACTGGATAAGGTATTGATCTATGAGTATAGCAGAATATCATTAGGAGTCATTAAAAAAATTTTTTTTTGACCAGTAGTATTTAAATTTACCTTAGGTCTCTGGACTGTCTAGCTTTTGGTTCTTACCCAAGCAGTGTCAGGTATGGGTTCCATCTCATGGACTGGGCCTGAGGTCAAATCAGATATTGGCTGGCTACTCCCACAAGTTCTGTGCCACCATTGTCCAAGCATATTTTGTAAGCAGGACAGATTGTAGGTCAAAGGTTTTGTGGCTGGGTTGGTGTCATGTTTCTCTTTCAATAGCCTGCAGAGTGCCTTCCTGCACCAAAGAGACTGGAACAAAGGGCTGAGGGCTCCCTGTAGGCACCACAACTTCTCCATGTTCAATGAGGTGTATGGATGTTGTTCTTGGCAATAGGGTCCCGGATGTCAGTTTGCAGAGAGCAATATTTTATTTTAGCACTCCCTTGGCCAGCAACTCAATTGAGTGTAACCTAGTCCTGCCACTGGAAGCCTTGCCTGGCTACAAGAGAATTCCAGTTCAGACTTGTTAACAATCCTCATTACTAGGAGTCCACATTAGGATCACCTTCACTAGGATTCCTCCATAGGTTTCCAAACCACCCCTCAAATACCTCCCCGTACTTCCAGCCATCTCCCCTTCACCCTCCCTCTCCACCAGATCTCCCCCTACATCTGATCCTCATGTTCTTTTCCCTACTTGATTGAAGTCTGCCCATTAAATCTCTTTCCCCTCCCACGGAGATCCCTGTGTGCCCCCTCCTTCTTTACCTAACATCTCTGGATCTACTGATTATAGTTTGGTTATCATTTACTTAATGGCTAATATCCCATTATAAGTGGATACATGTCATATTTGTCTATGTTTGGGTTACCTCATTCAGAATTTTTTTCCTAATTCTCTCCATTTACCTGCAAATTTCATGATGTCATTTAAAAATATTTTTTATTTTTTGTTCATTGATGTTTTGCCTGCATGTATGTCTGTATGAGGATATTGGATCCCCTGGAACAGGAGTTACAGACAGTTGTGAGTGCTGGGACTTGAACCCAGGCCATTTGGAAGAACAGCCAGTGCTCTTAATTGCTGAGCCATCTCTCCAGTTCCCATGTCATTTTTTTTTAGACAGCTGAGTAATACTCTACTGTGTAAATGTACCACATTTTCTCTATCCATTTTTCTGTTGAGGGACATCTAGGCTGTTTCCATCTTCTGGCTATTATGAATCGAGCAGCAAATGAACATGGTTGAGCAGGTAGGTGTCCTTGTTGTAGGATGGAGTATTCTTTGGATGTATACCCAGGAATGGTACAATTGGGTCTTCAAGTAGATTGATTCCCATCTTTCTCAGGAACAGTTGTATTGATTTCCATAGTGACTGTACGAGTTTGTACTACCACCAAAGTGGAGGAGTGTTCTCCTTGTTTCACATCCTTACCAGCATGAGCTGTAACTTATGTTATTGATCTTAGCCATTCTGACAGGTATAAGATTGAATTTCAGAGTGGTTTTGATTTGCATTTCCCTGTTGTCTAAGGATGTTGAACATTTCTTAAAGTATTTCTCACCCATTGGGAGTTTCCTCTATTGAGGATTTCCTGTTTAGATCTCTTCTCCATTTTTTAATTGGTTTATTTGATTTGTTGATATCTAGTTCCTTGAGTTCTTTATATATTTTAGATATTAGTCCTCTATCAGATGTGGAGTTGGTGGAAATCTTTTCCCATTCTGTAGGCTGCCATTTTCTCTGATTGACAGTGTCCTTTGCCTTAGAGAAACTTTTAGTTTCATGAGGCCCCATTTATTAATTGTTGATCTTAGTGCCTATGATAGTGGTGTTTTGTTCAGAAAGCCATCTCCTTTGCCAATGATTTCAAGGCTATTCCTCACTTTCTGCTCTATCAGGTTCAGTATATCTGGTTTTATGTGGAGGTCTTTCGTCCACTTGGACTTGAGTTTTGTGCAGGGTGATTGATGAATATGGATCTATTTGCATTCTTCTACATGAAGACATCAAGTCTGACCAGCACCATTTGTTGAAGATGCTGTCTTTTTTCCAGTGCATATTTCTGGCTTCTTTATCAAAAATCAGATATCCATATGTATGTGGATTTATGTCTGGGTCTTTGATTCAATTCTCTTAATCAACATGACTGTTTTTATGCCAATACTGTGCATTTTTTTATTACTATAGCTCTGTAGTACAATTTGAAATCAGGAATAGTGGGACCTACAGCAGTTCTTTTGTTGTTCAGGATTGTTTTAACTATCCTGAGTTTTTTGTTTTTCCATATGAAGTTGAGAATTGTTTTTTCAAGGTCTGTAAAGTATTGTGTTGAAATTTTGATGGGGATTGGGTTGAATCTGTAGATTACTTTTGGTAGGATGGCCATTTTTACTATGTTAATTCTACTGATTCATGAGCATGGTAGATCTTTCCATCTTTTGATATCTTGTAGAATATTATTTTAAGATGTGTTACATTTGTTTATGCTCTGGCATACTTGTTTTAATGATGCAAAGATGTGTTGTATTCTTTTATGTTGCATTTGTTTAACTCTGTAAAGCTGTGTTACTGTGCCTGTGTAAGACACCTGATGGTCTAATAAAGAGCTGAACAGCCAATAGCGAGGCAAGAGAAAGGGTAGGCAGGGCTGGCAGGCAGAGAGAATAAATGGAAGGAGAAATCTGGAAGAAGAAGAAAGAGCAAGAGACCAAGGAAAAGAGGAGGATGCTAGGGGCCAGCCACTCAGCCACACAGCCAGCCATGGAGTAAGAGTGAAAGTAAGACATATAGAAGCAAGAAAAGCCTAGAAGTAAAAAAGCCTAGAGAGAGGCAAAAGGTAGATGGGATAATTTAAAGTTAAGAAAAGCTGGCAAGAAACAAGCCAAGCTAAGGTTGGGCTTTTATTTATTTATTTTAAAGATTTATTACATATAAGTGCAGGTCTCGTTATAGATGGTTGTGAGCCACCATGTGGTTGCTGGGAACCAAACTCAGGACCTCTGGAAGTCCTGTGCTCTTAACCTCTGAGCCATTACTCCAATCTAAAACTTTTTTTCTTTTTTTCTTCTCCAAAACAGGGTTTCTCTTTGTAGCTTTGTGCTTTACCTGGAACTCACTCTGTAGCCCAGGCTGGCCTCAAATTCACAGAGATCTGCCTGCCTCTGCCTCCCAAGTTCTGGGATTAAAGGCATGTGCCACCACTGCCTGGCGGGCTTTTATAAGTAATAGTAAGACTCCATGGATTTATTTGGGAGCTGGGTGGTGGGCCCCCCAAAAGAGCAAAAACAGTGAACAACAATATCTTCTTCAGTTTCTTCAAAGAGTTCATGTTTTTAATCATCCACATCTTTCACTTGCTTGGTTGGAATTACCCAAAATATTTTATAGTATTTGAGGCCATTATGAAAGATGTTATTTCCCTTATTTCTTCCCAGTTCATTTGTAGAGAGGAGGGCTACTCATTATTATTATTATATTCAGTTACTTTGCTGAAAGTGTTTATCAGCTGTAGGAGTTCCCTGATGGAATTTTTAGGGTCACATATTTATACTATCGTATCATTTGCAGATAATGATACTTCTGCTTCTTTCTTTCTAATTTATATCCCCTTAATCTCCATCAGTTGTCTTATTGCCCTATCTAAGACTTCAAGTACTATATTGCATAGATATGGAGAGAGTGGACAGCCTTGTCTTGTTCCTGATTTTAGTGGAAGTGCTTTAAGTTTCTCTCCATTTAATTTGATATTGGCTATAGGCTTGCCGTAAATTGTCTTTATTATGTTTATGTATGTCCTTTTTATCCCTAATCTCTCCAAGACTTTTATCATGAAGAGGTGTTGGATTTTGTCAGCTGACTTTTCTACATCCAATGAGATGATCTTGTATTTTTTTTCTTTCAGTTTGCTTATGTAGTGGATTGCATTTACTGGTTTTCTTGTATTGAATCATCCCTGCATCTCTGGGTTGAAGCCTGCTTGTTTATTGAGGATAGTCTTTTTGATGTGTTCTTGGATACAGTTTGCAAGTATTTTGATTGAGTATTTTTGCATCTATGTTCATGAGAGTAATTGGTCTGTAAAACTCTTTGTTGGGTCTTTTTGTGGTTTCGGTATCAGGGTGACTGTTGTCTCCTAAAATGAACTGGACAATGTTCCTTCTGTTTCTATTTTGTGGAATAATTTGAGGAGTGTTAGCATCAGCTCTTCTTTGAAAGTCTGATAGAATTCTGCACTAAAACCATCTGGCTCTGGGCCTTTTTTGGTTGGGAGACTTTTAATGACTGTTTCTGTTTCACTAGGGGTTATAGACCTAATACAATTGTTTGTCTGATCATGGTTTAACTTTGGTAAGTTATCAAGAAAATTATCCGTTTCTTTCAGAATTTCCAGTTTGGTGGAGTTCAGGTTTTCAAAGTATGTTGTTAAGATTCTCTGGATTTCCTCAGTGTCTGTTGTTATGTCCCACTTTTTATTTCTGATTTTGTTTATTTGCATATTCTCTCTCAGCCTTTTAGTTTCAATAGGGTTTTTCTAGCTTTTCTCCAAGAACCAATTGTTTCATTGATTGTTTGTATTGCTCTCTTTGTTTCTGTGGCTTTGTTTCAGCCCTCAGTTTGCTTATTCCTTGCTGTCTACTCCTCTTGTGTTTGCTTGCTTCTATGTTCTAGAGCTTTCAGGTGTGCTGTTAAGCTGCTAGTATGAGATAACTTTATTTATTTTTTAATGTATGCACTTAGTGCTGTGAACTTTCCTCTTAGCACCACTTTCATTGTGTCTCATAAGTTTGGGTATGTTGTGTATTCATTTTCATTCAATTCTAGAAAGTCTTTAAATTCTTTATTTCTTTATTGACCCATTTTTTTCTTTCAATAGACAGTTGTTCAGTTTCCATGAGTTTGTAGGCTTTCTGTTGTTTCTGTTGTTGAGATCCAGTTTTAATCCATGGTAGTCTGATAGGATACAGGGAGTTATTTCAATATTCTTGTATCTGTTGAGACTTGGTTTGTGTTTGAGTATGTGGTCAGTTTTGGAGAAAGTCATGTGAGGTGCAGAGAAGAAGGTATATTCTTTTGTGTTTGAGTGAAATGTTCTGTAGATATCTGTTAGGTTAATTTTATTTCTCTGTTTAGTTTTTGTCTTGATGACCTGTCCATTGGTGAGGATGGGTTATTGAAGTCTTGCACTATTAGTGTGTGAATGTCAGTATGTGGTTTAAGCTGTAGTAGTGTTTCTTTTACAAACTTGGATGCCCTTGTGTTTAGGGCATTGTTATTAAGAATTGAAATGCCATCTTGGTGGATTTTTCCTTTGGTGAGTATGAAGTGTCCTTCTCCATCTCTTTTGATTTTGATTTGAAGTCTATTTTGTTAGATATTAGAATAGATATACTAGCTTGCTTCTTAAGTCCATTTGCTTGGAATATCTTTTTCTACCCTTGCACCTTGAAGTAATGTCTATCTTTGATGTTGAGGTGTGTTTCTTGTATTCAGCAGAAGCGTGGATCTTGTTTTCACATCCATTCTATTATTCTGTGTCTTTCTACTGAGGAGTTGAGACCATTGATATTGAAGGATATCAGTGACCAATTACTGTTGGTTCCTGTTGTTGTTGTTGTTGTTGGTGGTGGTGGTAGTGTGTGTGTGTCTGCACATGTAAGCTTGAGTTTCCCTTCTTTTGATTTTGCTGGTGTGAGATTATTTCCTGTATTTTCATGTGTGTAGATATCCTCCTTAGGTTAGAGTTTGCCTTCTAGCACCTTCTGGAGGAATTCCCTGATTCCTCCAGGTAGTGACTTTGCCATAACCAGCTGAGTTCTTATGATATATTCCTGCGGCCTGCAGCAGTTTTGGCTAATTCATGTTTTATACCTTTGCCAGAGATCAGGTGGCTGTAACTTTGTGAATTTACTTCTGAATTCTAGTCTGATGCTTTTTGTTTCCTAGTGTCTTGTGTTTGGAGGAACGGAGGTCACATGTTGAGATCAAGCATGCGTTACCTCCCTCATTGCCTCTCCTCTCCAGGGTTTCTGTGTCCATTTGAGATCTTCTTGGCTTTTATTTGAATCTCAGGATTTTCTTTTTAGGTCTGTGAAGAATGTTGTTGGAATCTTGATGGGGATGTGTTGACTCTGAAGATGGCTTTGGTGGCAGCCATTTTCCTACAGCAGCGTTGGCGATCCACAGCCTGAGGGGGCTTTCCGTCTTGCAGTACCTTCTCTTTTGTCAGACTTTTAACGATTTCGTCATAGAGTTGTTTCACCTCTTTGCTCAATTTTCTTATTTTAACTGTTGTGAATGGGATTTTCTTCTCAATTTGTGTGTGTGTGTGTGTGTGTGTGTGTGTGTGTGTGTGTTTGTGTGTGTCTAGGGCTAGGTTTCAGAAGTGTTGGAAAGGTCCAGGTTGCTGAGTGTGACCCTGCATCTTGCTACTCTGCTGCAAGTATTTGTTAGAACTATGAGTTTCTGTCTGGTAGAGTCTTTAGTATCTTTAACTACAGAGTCAAGTTGTCTGCAAATACAGATAATTTGATGGCTTCCTTTCCGATGGTATTCCTTTTATTTAATTCTTTCTTTCTCTTGCCTTATTGCTCTAGTTAAGATTTCAAGCACTATATTGAGAGAGTGTAGAAAACAATGTCTATGGTCTTGAGCAAAATTAATGCATAATATTTCAAACAAACAAAATATAGTTTGATTAGTATCAAGTATAAGCTCTAGAACTATATGCTAAGACCAAGACTAATGCTGAGTCTTTGGCAGTACAGGCAGCTGTATAATTTTATTAGTGGCATTTTGTGCATCAAAGAAGGGCAGTTGAGTTGTGGTTTTCAGTAGGAGGAGATTTAGCTCTCATGAGAAAAAGCAGTATTTTCAGCATATGTCATTTCAGCAAATAGAACTTAGTTTAATAAAATGCTGTGTTCAGACAGAGCACTGAGTACGATGTTTGTTTATTTTCTTTCATTCTAACAGCAAGCCCTCCCTCCAGTGACTGCCTCCACACAACTTCCCCTTTCACTTTGTTTTTATTTTTCTCGGGATTGTAGGCCATTTTCACATCCTGTCAATAGACTGGTGATTGTTTGTGAAAATGTTCTCTTGTAAGGAGATTAACCCATCCTTGAGCAGCCAGCGGAACAGATTATTCTAAGCGAGTCCTTAGTCCTCATCTTTCATTCACCAGTTGCTTAGAACTGTGCCTGATCCCAGAATGTAAAATTTCCAGTCATTTGGGTATTTTCAAAGGCAGATTTTATTTCACTTTTGTAGACATGGTGGAATAATACCAATCAAAGAAAACAGAACCATGAATGAAAGTTGATATTTTCAGAAGTATATATATTTAAAATACTTTATTATAAGGTTTAAATTTTAATTTTTAATTCAAATTTTAAGAAATATTTAAAGTTTGTCTTTTTTTTTTGCAGCTATTAAAAGCTTATGAGGTAATATATTTTTACTGAAAATTTCTCTATTTCTGTTCAGGCAAGGAATTGGTTGTATTTTGATAACAATAATTTAGTCATATATGGCTGCTATGAGGTTTTCTTAATATCTGTCTGTCTTCTTTTTAACTGTGTCTTCTAGAATAGATCCCTATCAGGAGCCCCAGATTTCTGAGTAAATAGATGACACTGGACTTGCAATATTACCCTTAAAGAAAACAAACACTCCAAAGAATACATTATAAGAGGCAATGATGCTAAAATGATGCTATTCTTTTTATGTTAGTGCTTTTCTATCTTTAAGAAATATATTGTTAGGCTGGACATGTAGTTCAGTGATAGAGTGTTTACATAGTATGTGTGAGGACCTCCTTCATTCCCCAGCAACACACACACACACACACACACACACACACACACACACACACACACAGAGTTATATATAGTTGATAATGAAAAATATTATATGTAATTATGATCACCGTGTGTTATGTGAGAATTATATTCCAATGAATAAATCAACTTTTCATATGTAATGATTATACATTAAAATAGAATTAACCTTTATACATTCACTACCTGTGCTGGGTAGTTTTATGTCAAGTTGCTACAGGCTAGATTTGCCTGAGAGGAGGGAATCTCAATTAATGAAATGCCTCCATAAAATCTGGGCTGTAGGCAAGCCTGTAAGGCATATTCTTTTTTTTTTTTTTTTTTTTTTTTTTTGGTTTTTCAAGACAGGGTTTCTCTGTGTAGCTTTGCGCCTTTCCTGGAACTCACTTGGTAGCCCAGGCTGGCCTCGAACTCACAGAGATCCGCCTGGCTCTGCCTCCCGAGTGCTGGGATTAAAGGCGTGTGCCACCACCGCCCGGCATGTAAGGCATATTCTTAATTAATGATTGATGGGAGAGGGCCCAGCCCCCTGTGGGTGGTGCCATCCCTGGGCTGGTGGTCCTGGGTTATATAAGAAAGCAGGCTGAGCAAGCCAGTAACCAGCACTCCTTCATGACCTCTGAATTAGCTCCTGCCTCCACATCCCTGCCCTGTTTGAGTTCCTGTCCTGACTTCCTTCAGTGATGAACAGCAATGCAGAAGTGTAAGCCAAATAAACCCTTTCCTCCCCAACTTGGTTTTTAGCCATGCAAAGTTTCATCTTTGCAATAGAAACCCTAATACACCAATTTACTCAGGACTCAAAATGTTGTTAACAGTCTGTAGTACTTATGTGCTTTGCCTCATTTTTTTTTAAAGATAAAGATATTTCTTATTATTTTTGAGATTATAATATAATGACATCATTTCCCCCTTCCCTTTCTTCCCTTCAAGTCCTCCCATTTATCCCTCCTTGCTCTGTTTTAAATTTATGACCTCTTTTTAATTCATTTTTATTATATATGTAGTTGAGTATATATATATCTTCCTAAATACAACCTTCTCAGTCTGCATAATGTTACTTGAATCTCTGTTTCCAGGATTGACCATTGGTATTGGATAACCAATCAATGTGCTCTTCCCTGGGGAAGCCTGTTTGTTCTACCTGCAGTGTTCCTTAGCTCTGCAGTTCTTTGTGTAGGGTTGAGGCCTCCTGGGCTTGGTGTGTCTATTGATATTGTCTTTGTTCAGCTAGTGTTTAGGCAGTCATTTTGGTGAGACTTTATGGATGTAGCTTTTGATATTACTAGGAGAGTCAATCACAGCAAACTCCTTGATCCTCTGGCTCTTATGGTCTTTCTGCCCCCTTCTTTCCCAATGTTCCCTGAGCCTTAGATGTTGGAGTGTTTTGTAGATATATCCATTGGAACTGGGCTTTGCACTCTGAAACTCTTCATTTTTATCTCTTATGGTTTTGTGCATTTGTCAAAGCTTAGGCTTTCTAGAGACAGATGCAGAGACAAAATTTGGTGATGAAAATGTGTATTAATTATCAGCATCGGGATTAAAGGTCTAGTATTGTTGTTGTTTACTAAACATGTGTTAGGCCCAGATTTGACCTCTAGAATGCTAGCATTTGTGAGAGAATGGAGGAGTTTCGTTTGAGAGAAGTGTTTAGTTTGCATGCAGAACTGATAAAATTTCTGCCAGGTTCTGGAACAAATATTGCCCATTAGATTTGTCCTATATAAGAGCAAACTGGCTAGGCTGTCCTATTGCCATTGGCTCAGTACCAAATGATGGGGAAGGACTGAAGTTGAGTCAGGCAGTGCTCTGCACCTGAGGTCAACTCTTGGGACAATAGATGGTAAGAGACTCTTGGCTGGCTGTATGCCTGGCATCTGTGCCGTGGGGAAGGACTGAAGTTGAGTCAGGCAGTGCTCTGCACCTGAGGTCAACTCTTGGGACAATAGATGGTAAGAGACTCTTGGCTGGCTGTATGCCTGGCATCTGTGCCGTGGGTTCCTCATAAAATACTATTTGATAATTCATCTAGTGAATGCCATATTTATATCATATTTTAAAATGTAAGTTGAAGCTCAAGTTCCACAAGTTTAGTAGAGTTGTCAGCGAACATACTTATGGGATTAAGACACTGGATATGGGCCTTTTGGCTATGTTAATATTGCTGTTTAATGGGGTTGCCTGTTTTACAATCTGATGATTGTTTCTGCTTGCTTAATTTAGACTGAAGTTATATACCTTTATATTATTATTTGTAGTTTATTGGTTATATCTGACATATTGACAAGTACATTTGACATGTATGAAAGTGATAGCTGTTTGACATACTTGGGTTTTCTACAATTGTGAGGATGGTATACTCTACCTGAGGTTTCGTTTGTACTTGACTGTAACTTTCCATTTGTGTGAAAATATCTAAACTGTCTACCAAATTCTTCTTTGGTTGGTCTTCAAAACTGAAAATTATCTTAGTTCTTATTCACTGTTTGTTTTTTTTTTTTTTTTTTTTTTTTCCAAGACAAGATTTCTCTGTATAGTTTTGGTGCCTGTCCTGGATCTCACTCTATAGACCAGGCTGGGCTCGAACTCACAGATATCCACCTGGCTCTGCCTCTCAAGTGCTGGGATTAAAGGTGTGCGCCACCACCGCCCAGCCTCCTATTCACTTTCTTAACTTCATATTTAGCATTCCCATATAGAACTCTGTAGTTTTCTAGTCTTTTTTGATGAGTGTTCTTCTTTTTGTAGATAAAAGGTGTAATCTACCAGTTTACTTCTAATTTTGGGAACTATGATAAAGATACAGCAATGTAATACTGTTTTCTTTTAGAATCATTTTGTTTGGTATTCCTTAACTTGTAGCTTGTTCTTTTATATTTTTTGATTTGTCAAAGCATTTTGGGGAACAGTGTGGAGTTAGTCTTAATGCCACAGAGCACACTGAAGATAACGAGACAGTTTTAGTTGACAACTTTAGGTAATTACATCTAACTTCCCCCAAACTCCAAGTTTTAATGATCCTAGTAATAGAAATTAGTGCATGAGTCTATGGGCCTTCTCCATAAAGGATATTGGAATTGTTATTCTGGTAAAGTACCTGAGCTTATCAGATTGGTAGAATAGATCATAGACAAATGTTACAAGAGTTAGAAGCCCATCTCCTGTTTAATATCTAGGATTCTTTTGTAAGGTTTATTTACTTCCTAATGTCAAGTATTTTTTGATATTTATAAGATAGGTCTTTTTCTGCCCTTGTCATTTATAGAGATAACTTAAGATAATGGGTATAAGAGGAATTGGCGATCTTGGGTCATTGTGGGAACAATAATCTTCTGCGTGTAAAGCTTTAAATAGAGGTTGAATGCACATAACTGATCTTTATGTAGATACACTTATTAATAATGTTGTACTTGTTTTTGTCAGGAGTCACTTAGGAAGAGTGATAATTGCCTCCATTGGATTGGCCTTTGGGCATGCCTGTGGTGTATTTTCTTGATTAGTGATTGATAGGAGAGGGCCTCTACCCCACTGGGCAGTGCTGCACCTGGGCAGGTGGTCTTGGGTTATATAAAAAAAGCAAGCCACCTCTTCCACAGGGTTCCATGAGCACTGAGGGGAGGGGTTTGTTGGAGACACCCAATAGGTGTCTAAATATAGGGCTGAGTATTTCTTTTTCTTTTCTTTTCTTTTTGGTTTTTCAAGACAGGGTTTCTCTGTGTAGCTTTGAAGCCTGTCCTGGATCTCACTCTGTAGCCCAGGCTGGCCTCGAACTCACAGAGATCCGCCTGCCTCTGCCTCCCGAGTACTGAGATTAAAGGCATGCACCATCACCGCCCGGCTTAGGGCTGAGTATTT